>NC_029777.3:2534118-2538328 GCF_000817695.3 Arachis duranensis
CACATGATATTTTTATAAAACAATACATATTATTGGAAATAACAGATATGGTAGGTTTTAGATTTTATTTTTTCATAATTTTATTAAAAAATAATTAACCTTATTAACAAATTATTTTTATACTTGAATAATTAATATAAAATATAATAAATAAAGAATTAAAATTTATTTAATTAATCAAGAATATTTTAAAATAAGTCTAATTTAACAAGTAATACTAAAATTGAAATTTTAATATCGAAGAGGAATGAACTCAAATTATTTATAAAAGAATTTGAATTCAATTTTAAAAAGCCATGGATTATTGTACTTTAATCTTCACAAAGGTGATATAGCATTTTCAAACATAATTAGTTTTTTCTCTAAATAATTAGTAAATTGATCATATGACTCTAAATTATTCTAACTAGTATAATTGCAACCAAATTTAGGGCTTAACAAAACTAATTTTAAAATAGAAAAAAATTAAAAGAGTTTATGCCTAAATGTTTCTTATTAAACAAAGTGTTGTATTTTTTGTTAATTAAAATATTTTAGTTTTTTATTTATTATTTTTTATATCAATAGCTCATATTTAAGATGTAGGATTTAAAATTTAAGATGTAGAATTTAGAATATGTTATTTTTTTAAATAATAAATTAATTTTTTTTAAAAATTATATTTCTTATTTTTTTTGGAAGTGCATTAATATAGACTAATTAAAAGTGGTGTGTTATTAAAAAAAGAATAATAAATGATTAATGTTTTTACTTTATATTTAAATAAATAATAACTAACTCTTAATAAACATTGAAGTCTAATATTTTTTCTTTTAAAAAAATTGAAAAAATGAAGTAAAGCTTGTTATTAGATTTTCACACAAAATATAAATGGAACTTTTTATTTTTAATATTGGAGTAGTAATGGTAGTTTTTTTAAATGTTGATTGTTGGGATGTTATATTCAAATGTGAAATTGTTTAACTAGAAAAACAGAAATCGGACAGTCCGATTTATTAGAGATACAAAAATTGGACCGTCTAATTTTTAGAAATACACAAATCGGAATGTACAGAAATTGGACCGTCCAATTTATGAGAGGTACACAAATCAGAATGTCCAATTTATGTTAAAAAAATTAAAAAAATTGAGATACAGGAATCGGACCCTCCAAATTATGTACTTTCCATAATTTAAAAAAACACCAAAAATTTATAATATTAAAATATATCACCACTTCTATTTTCATAACAAAAAAATTAGTCACATAAATGCCTTTGTTGTTAGAAAACAGAAATTTTGTAAGTGACATTTTCGTCATATCATATGATTAATGGGATGACAGTTCTGATATTTGTATTGATTTGCCACGCTGCAGCACATGCAGACACATATTCATATACCTGTTTTATAATCATACCATCTGTAAAGATCAAAATAAAATAACGATAAATATAGCAGTAATGATTATTATAATTGGTGCTGTTTATTGCGGGCCAAATGTGCGGTTGCATGAAGTTGGGTCTACGTTGAGCAGCACCTGTGTACTCTAAGGTGTTCTATTAAAAAAAATTAAATTATTAATGTTTTTACTTTATATTTAAATAAATAATAACCAACTCTTAATAAATATTGAAGTCTAATATTTTTTCTTTTAAAAAAATTGAAAAAATGAAGTAAAGCTTGTTATTAGATTTTCACACAAAATATAAATGGAACTTTTTATTTTTAATATTGGAGTAGTAATGGTAGTTTTTTTAAATGTTGATTGTTGGGATGTTATATTCAAATGTGAAATTGTTTAACTAGAAAAACAGAAATCGGACAGTCCGATTTATTAGAGATACAAAAATTGGACCGTCTAATTTTTAGAAATACACAAATCGGAATGTACAGAAATTGGACCGTCCAATTTATGAGAGGTACACAAATCACTTTAAAATGTGTCGATCACAATTCAAATTAAAAAAAAAAAACTTAATAGAAATTCTGCCATTAAATAGCAGATCAATTTCAGATGTTTTATTTTTTTCATTTACAACTTCCCTTCAAGAGATGTGGCTTTCCACTTACCTTGCCAAAGTTATTACAAGCCATTCTACCCTTCAAGAATTTTTTACGATGTAGTATTCTTTCAACACATTTTTAACTATTTTAGTAGTACTCTCAACTATTAAACTCACGTGTTTATTTGTCAAATTTTTAATATGCAATGGTTTACTTGGACCATCATATATGTTATTAGGGGACTAATTCTACGAATTCAGTATTGAGATCATTTTAGTAAATATTAGCTGATTTTTCACCTCTTCCGACATATGTTTTACAGACAATGGTCTAAAGATTTCAAATTTAAATCTAGAATGTCTATTAATTATGTTAAGAGGAAAAAGAGAGGGAAAGTGAAAGTTAAAAGAAAAAAAAAATTAGTTTTTTTATTTTAAAAATTTTAAATAACTAAAAATAAAAATTAAAAATAATATATTTTATAGTTAATCTTATGTACTTTTTATGTACTCTTATTATAATTAATTATTATTAATATTAAATTAATAAAAAATAATCTAAGTAATAGGTACATTTTTAAATTTGTCACATATTACTAACCATACGGTACGTGACTATGAATTTTGAATTTTGTATTTTTTATCTTCTCTTAATTGCTACTACAATAACTCATTACTTCTAATTTTTTTTTTATCTCTAAGTATTCACTCTTTTTTATTCTACTCATTTTACTTCTCGTTTTATTTTTTTAATATTTTATTTTTTAATCATATTCTATAATCTTTCTCGCACTTTTTATAATTGGATTATATTTAAATTTATTAAATTAAATTGGATTAGTATATGTCTTTATTGTGATTAAAATAGATTTGGCACATGTTATCTAATAATAATTTATGTGATTATATATGTTGTATTTTTTTACTCTCTTAATCCAACTTTAGCAACTCATTACTCATTTAGTATTTATCTTAATTTCTTCTTTCTTTCTTTTATCATGTTCTTTAATGGTTTAACCGTCTAACTTTTATTGGCTAAGTCTATGGTGTATGTGCAAAAACCATGCTATGAACAGCTAGGTCCATAGATCCAACTTCTAGGTCCATAGATCCAACTTCGTGCATTGTCTACTTTTGATTTGGCCCAATGTTTAAAACAAATAATTAATATCATTAGAACTTTAATAATAACATGTAATCTTATATTTAAAAGATTAAAGAACTGAAATTCTGCATAATTTGAAAAGAATAGACATAACAAATACCAATGTCACTAAGAAGATTTAAACTAGTAGGATGTCAACACCATCCAAACTCGCGGATATTCACCTCATATCTACCGCGGATAATTTATCTGTTTCGCGGTTCTTGGACAGAACAGGACGGGGCAGGGCGGAGCTGAGATTAGGTACTACCCTTTTTTATTCCCCCGATATATATATAATATATAATTTCAATATATAATATGTGTAATATATATAAAATAATTAGTAAAATAATTGATAATATTGTATCATATTTAAAATTTTACTTTAATTTATGTTATGTATGTGATGATGGTTATATAAATTTTGAAATTTAATTTTATTTATTAGATTTAATAATTATAGGGACAAGACAGGTACCTGCGGGGACGGGTTAGGATTCAACCATTTACTACCTGCGGGTAAAAGAGGGACGAATTTTATGTGAATTATTGTAGCAGGACGGGATCGGGTAGAGAAAAAATTCGCCCCTACTCGCCCTGTTGCCACCCCTATAAACCATGTTAATTTCATGATAGATGTGGATGTTTTAGTTCAAATAATTTGAATTAACATTTTGGTTCAAATAATTTGAATTAACATTTTCTCTTTATCACGGCTTGCTATCATTCGTTTGAATTGGCTCTTGGCCTAAAAATTAATCTTATCTTCTTATTATAATAAAAATATTATACACCAAGGCCTCCCTGTTCTTGAGAAGATAAGCTCCCGAATCAGAACAGTTAGCCCAAGCTGTCGAAAGTGTAAGTGTGTAACTAAGGCAAGGAATCAACCTTCTATTATTTCTGGAATGCGCAGAGTCAAAGGAGGTTTGGCAAGCTGCAAATCTGTTAACCTTCAAATCAACCAAATGGTGGTTGAAATTGGAAGAAAATTTGAGAAAAGAAGGTTATTTGCAGTAAACATTACTTGCCAGGTTTAGAAAACTCGAAATGATTTCATCTTTCAAGGTCGAAGAAT
>NC_029777.3:2538420-2640414 GCF_000817695.3 Arachis duranensis
AGGGAGAGAGAGAGAGAGAGAGAGAGAGAGAGAGAGAGAGAGAGAGAGAACATTAGGTCAGGTTAAGGATCCTAGAATTTAGAACAGAGATGAGTATTGACGATTGGAGAACGAGTCCTTCTCAATTTTTGTGGATAATATCCCAGTAGACATATCGAGGAGAGAGCTGTTTCAACTGTTTAGTCAGACTGGACGCATAAACGACATATACTTATCGATAAAATAAAAGAATGGTGGTATATACATATTTTCGTTCATATGATACACCACGAAAGGAGGGGCCTTAAAGGCTATAGCTAAGATGAATCATATGATATTGAGAGGCAAGTTGTCTTTGTGGGAGAAGTTAAATACAGAAGAGTATCCGAGGTGAAAGACATGAACATGATTCCTCAATGAGGTGACCCTCGAAATGCTATGGTTTTTCAATTGCCAGAAGATAGAGGAGAGACTAAGAAAGTCACAGTTACTTCCAATAAGGATTTGGCGACGGATAAAACAGTTCAAGATCCACATGGCAATGGGTGGACGAAGAATGTGGAAGTAACGGTGGTGAAAGAAAACTTGGACTGGCTGCAGAAAAGCCTGGTTGGGGGAATGACGAAGGCTATTGACTTCAGAGTGCTGAAGGAATCGGTTGCGAAGAATTTTCCTCAAGTTATCCAGGTGCGCGAAATGGGTGCATATAAAGCACTGTTGACCTTTGACAATCTCTTGAATGCATAAGAGGCTTACACCTTCAATATGAATAGCCTTCTGCAGTTGTTCCATAGTGTATGGAGGTAGGACGAGTTGGAGAGAAGTGAAACTCGGAGGGTGTGCCTAGAGTGCTTTGGAGTTCCATTACATGCATGGTCTGTGAATACTTTCAGGTTAATAGGAAGTCAATGGGGTGAGGTGGTTGGCTGTGATAACGTGACAGAATCGTGCATCTCCTTTAGTTTTGGCCGTGTACAAATTAATACCTCTGTGATGGATGTGATCAAAGAATTGGTCCATATCACAATAGGCAATATTGGCTTTCATATATTGGTAAAAGAGGTAGGATGTGAAGCATATGGAGGGAATGTTAAGATGTTAATGATGAGAGATGGCAAGGGTAGCTGTGAACACCAAAGAAACATATCTACAAAGTTCTGTGCTGATGTAGCTATAACGTCGCCAATGCCAACAAATTTGACAGACAGTGCAGATCAGGCAGTGGAAGTGGTTATCGATGTGCTGCAAGAGGATGTTGAAAATGGGGCTAGATTGGTAAATTCAAAAACAATTTTTAATGAGTGGAGTCATGAAAATTTAAGACACAATCAATTAAAATTGGTAACTTATCAATCTAATAAAGGTGATATTAAAGGCATGGCAGATTTTGTAGGATATGAGGTAAGTAATGAAGTGGATTCTAAGCTGACTATTCCCTGAGATTATGGTTGTAAACCTAATGGGCCAGGCATGGGAGAAATAAGGCCTGATGTAATTGAACCTACAAGGGGGCCCCTCGACAAATATAGGTGCTGTTGTAATAAAGTATTGGGTCTTGAAAGGCAAAGGCCCGAAGCAACTAAGCACACTAGAGGAGGGGACGTCCATCATGGGCTGGCCTTGGAGCGCTCGGGTCGGGTCTGTGCCGGGTCAATATTGAAGCCCACGATTGGGGAAATGTATGCCAGTAGGGTTTCGCTTCACCAGCCAAGGAAGCCTCTACGCCTGGGGATTTGCGGGAGTTGGGGGCTACGGTCTCTAGGGCTGGAGCAGCATGATGCATCGACCAGATCACAAGATGGGGGACGGTTGTTGGGCGATCGGGGTTGGAGTAAACTGGAGAGAAAGAGGACAAACTGGTCAGGGAAGCGCGGCGGCAGAGACGGTGCATGTGTGCCAGCTAGAAGACATCCATATCTCCCTTTGTGTTGATCCGGTATTGGCTTGGGCTGGTGGGCATAATGAGACTCGAAGAAGGACACGCCTGGTGGAGGCGGGAGGAGGCAGCTTAGCAATTCATGATTGAGAGGCTGACGAGCTACCAGGAGCTGCAGGCGTAGAAGACAATGCTGAAAAAGGAAACAGTGATATTGATGAACACAATGGTGAAGATGATGAAGAGTTTGGGAAATCTGGGCTGGATATGAAAGCTTGTGTTGATAGAAATTTAGAGTGCCTATGACGAAGATGGATATGATGAAGACTAAGACAACTTGGAGGATGTAGCACATGGCAATGATGATGAAGCCAGTGACAATGAGGGTTTAACATTAGAAGAGCAGCTTTTAGAAAACAAAAGAACTTGAAAACTAGCAACGGAGTTAAGAGCAGTGTTGTATAATGAAGAAGATGACATTATGGTGATTCTTCAATAGCAGAACAAAGAAATTGCTCCAAAAAAAGGTTGGCAAAACAAAAGGCAAAAGCAAGGCAGACCAGACCCAAAACTCATAAAAATGTGTGCAATAATTTATTGAAATGATTTTTAGTTCTTGGAATATCAGGGGGTTGAAGGGTGATGGAAAGCTAAAGATGATAAAGGACCTGAAAAGAAAATTTAGATTAAACATGTTAGGCTTGGTGGAGACTAAAAGATAGTTAGTGACTAAATTTGATATACAAAAATTTGGTGGGTTGTTGTTAATATGGGATGATGAATTTTTTAAAATAAGAAATAGCCACAAAGGGGAAAGATGGTTGTGTGTTGAAAGGGAGCTATTGAAGTATAATTTTAATTGTGCTTTTATTTTGGTGTATGGTGCGCATGTTGTATAGGAGGAGTTGAGTTACATAGTTGGGTTATGCCAGGTCCCCTGTTGTTTCATGGGGGACTTTAATGAGATTGTATAGGTGAAAGAAAGACGGGACACTGATAGCTTACCCTTGTCAGCTAAAGACTTCAAGAATTGGATACATGACATGGGTGTGGTAGACTTGTCGATTACTGACATCAAGTTTACATGGTTCAGAGGTCGATCATGCAGCTGTATTGATAGGGTCCTGGTTAGCCTGGAATGGCTGGAAAAGTTTTCAGAGACTCGGATACGAGGTAGTCCTAGGGATTTTTCTGACCATTGTCCAATTATAGTGGAAGATAGGAGGCAGAGAGATAGGCCGAGGCCGTTTAGAAGTCTTGATTCGTGTTTTACACATGAAGATTTTCTGAGAATGGTTAAAGAGGAATGGAGAGGCCTAGGTGAGGCGCAATTCACAGATAAATTGAAGGCTATGACAGTTCCTCTGGGAAGATGGCATAAAGATAACTTTGGTGACATGGACAAGAAAATCATGAAGTTTGAGGAAGAGATAAAGAAGATTGATGACATGGTGGGTGATGGTGTTTATGATGGAACAGTGGAGGCAAGAAGAAAGGCGCTTGTGACTTGCTGTGAGAAATGGTATGTAAGAAAGGAACTACATTGGAAGCAGATGTCGCACTCTAGACATGCAAAGGAAATTGATAAGAATACGATGCATTTCCACAACTTAGCCTCTGCGAGAAGGAGAAACAACAGGATTGATGCGCTACTCATTAATGAAAGATTGATAAGGAATCAAGCTAGGATTAAAATTGAAATTAGAGATTTTTACAAGAATGTGTATAATCAGGAAGAGCCTCCTTTGGTGGGGTTCAAGGACGGTATGGTAGAAATGATTGGTGAAGAGGATGCTTTGGCTTTGGAGGTGCAACTGACTCCTGAGGAGATTAAAGAAGCAGTGTGGAATTGCGAATCATCCAAGGCTTCAGAAAGTGATGGGTACAACATGAACTTTATAAAGTGGTGTTGGGTTGAAATTAGCTCTGAATTTACGACGGCGTTGATGGATTTCTTCCTGACTTCCATGCTACCGGCGGATGCGAATTTCACTTGGGTGGCATTGGCACCTAAGTTTACTGGTGCAAAGGAAATCAAAGACCTGAGACCAATCAGTATGGTACGTTATGTGTATAAAGTCATTTCGAAAATGCTGGTTAAGAGGATGCGAGCAATCATGCCACGACTAGTAGGTGAGACTCGAGTGCTTTTGTCAAGGGACGAAAGATCCATGACGGGGCTCTTATCGCATGCGAAACTATTCAATGGATTAAAATGAGGAAGAAGGAAGTATTGATAATAAAACTAGATTTCTAGAAAGCATATGATAGACTCAAGTGGAGCTTTGTAGACCTTGTGTTGCAAAAGATAGGCTTTGGACGAAGATGGAGGAGTTGGGTTATAGAGTGTGTAAGTACGTGTTTTATGTCAGTGCTGATAAACGGATTGCCATCTAAGCCATTTAAGATGGAGAGGGGTTTGCAACAAGGTGATCCACTGTCTTCATTTTTGTTTGTACTTGTCGTTGACGTTGTACATAGGATGTTTGGGGTGGCAGTGAGAAATGGGCGAATGTCGTCGTTACTGGTGGATAGAGATCATGTTGAGCTGTCACATCTTCAGTTTGCGAATGATATTGTCCTGTTATGCCCCCTGAGGAAGAGATCATTAAGAATTACAGGAAGATCCTTTATTGTTTTGAGCTTATGTCGGGGTTGAGTATTAATTTTGATAAGTCTAGCTTGATTTCTATTAATTGTGATGATTAGTGGGTACAATGTATGTGTAGAGTGCTGGGCTGTAAGATAGCCTTTCTTTCGGTGAAATACTTGGGGATCCCGCTAGGAGCGAACTCGAGGTTGGTGAAGACTTGGAAGCCTATTATAGAAAAATTGGAGGAGAAGCTGAGCATTTGGAAAGCCAAAGTTCTCAATAAAGTCGGTAAGTTGGTGCTTATTAAATCTGTATTGAACAACCTCCTTGTCTATTATTTGAATTTGTATAAAACGCCAAAGACTGTTGTAGAGAAACTGATTTTCCTAGATAGAAGGTTTCTTTGGAGCAAGGAGGATGGTAGGAATGGAATGGAAATGGTCAGGTGGGAGGTGGTGCAGGCTTCCAAAAAGCTTGGTGGATTAGGCATCAGGGATGCTATGGTGCGTAACACAGCCCTTCTTTTTAAGTGGTGGTGACATTTTTGAAGGAGGATTGTCCCTTATGGAAGAAGGTGGTGTGTTCTTGTAACAATCTAAACCCCCAATGTGATGTTGTCATCCTAGGTGTTACCTACTCAGGGGGGACATGGAAGGATATCTACCAAATACAGTTCAAGGATCAACAAGAAAGACAAAAGATGATTAATGGGTTATCCATGGAGATTGGTGATGGGAGAGGAACTCGATTTTGGGAGGATATATGGTTGCATGGAGGGGCTCTGAAAGATCTATTTCCAAGGCTCTTCTCAGTTTCAAACCAAAGAGGATCCGTTATAGGGGATTGTGGGTTTTGGAACTGGTTAGAGTGGAGATGAAACTTCCAATGAAGGCGAGAGCTATTCCAATAGGAGTTGGACTTAGTGACCAGATGCATGAAACTTTAAGACTGGTTAAACTTGCATATGATAGAGAGGATAGAGTTGTGTGGAAATTTGATAAACAATGTGTATTTTTCACTAACTTCTTTGTGCAGGCTTTGCAGGTGAAAATGCTTCTGGAAGATATAGCGAGTTATAGCTTTACTAAGACAGTTTGAAAAGGCCTAGTCCCACCAAGAGTTGAATCATGTCTGGTTTGTCTTGACTGGAAGGGTCAATACGAAGAAGAGGCTGAGTCGGTAAGGAGTGGTTAACCAGGAAGATGTTGTATGTGTGTTATGTAATCAAGGTATTGAATATGGTCACCACTTATTCCTTGGTTATGATTTTTCTTGGTAGGTTTGGTGTGCATGACTGTCTTTTATTGGAAGGCAATGGTCATACCCAAGGACGTTAAAGGAACATTTTCAAAGCTGGACTGAACTATTAATTAGTAAGCAGGAGTGCAAAAGGTGGATGGTATATTTTTGTGTGATTATCTAGAATATTTAGCTAGAAAAGAATAGAAGAATTTTTCAGAATAAAGAAAAAGGGGTTGACGATGTTATCCATCCGTCCTTCATGAACTATAAGGAGTGGTTAGGTATGGATCCCTTCTGTTGTTGATGACAATCCCAAAAATGACAGAGAATATCTATTAGTGTTCTTTGAGTAACTTACTTCTTTTGACTAGTGGTTTTTATGTTGTTGTTTCATTTGTTCCACTTATTGTGTTGAGCTCTTCCTTTCAAAAAAAACATGGAGGAACGCCCAAGACTTTGAAAGCTTCTCTCCATATTTCTTTTTAAAGTAAAGTGCAATTAAGTTCTTAAAGAATAAAAGTTATCAAGATTGCAAACGTTAGACCCCATTTGTTTTTCTGTCAATTTCTAATATAAAAATTAGAGTAATTATCCGTACCAGTAATTTTAAAAGCGAATATTTTAGTCGTAAAAAAAATTAATACACTGATTAATTTTTAAAGTTTTACTCCAACAGACAAATCAGTCATTAGTTCATTTTTCGATAGAGTAATTATCCAGATCAGTCTCCAGAATTTTAAAAATAGACATTTTGGTTCCAAAAAAAATTAATACACAATCAATTCCTAACATTTCTCTTCGTCAGACATAACAGTTCTTCGTCTAAAAAATAATAATAATAATAATAATAATAATAATTATTATTATTATTATTATTATTATTATTATTATTATTATTAATTGCACAATAATACTGTACCATAAATTTTTTGTATTTTTTGGACAAAAATAATTTAACTACCAAAAATGCCTCCGAATTATTCAAATACTGACAAAAATGTACCCAAATTTTACTATCGACAAAAATACCTTCAAATAATTTAAAAAAAATGTGACAAAAATGCCCAACAGTAAATATGTATTTTCAAAAAATACCTTAAAGATTGAAGTTTAATGCAATTTTTTGTAAGCATGATTAAAAAAATGAGATATTATTATTCTTAAAATTTGGTGACTTTTTTGCTAAGTATATATTTTTTGTGATTTTTTAAAAGTATTATTGGTTGTTAACAAAAAAATTACAAAAAATATATATTTAATGAAAAATCACCATATTATAAGGATAATAATATCTCATTTTTATAATTATACTTGTAAAAAATCGTATCAAAATTCAATCTCTAAAACATTTTTTGAAAATATATATTTACTGTTAGACATTTTTGTTGCATTTTAAAATTATTTAAAGATATTTTTATCGATAGCAAAATTCGGATATATTTTTGTCGGTATTTAAAAAAAATTCATGGTTGAAACTATTTGATATTTTTATATTTAATATAATCAAAAGATATCCTATTTTAAAAAATATATTTTTATTAAAAGAAAATATTTTAATTTGAATTTCAAAACATCATTATTCACCTTACTTATTTCTAACGAAAAGAGTGTATTAATATGCTAATGTCATGGTCCACATGCACAAAGTTAAGTTAATAATAATAAAGGTTGACATATAGTAAAATTAAAATAGACGAGGGATTGTTATGTCTGACAGAGAAAAACGTTAGGGATTGATCTGTGTATTAATTTTTTTGGGACTAAAATGTCCACTTTTAAAATTTTTGGAGACTGATCTGGGTAATTACTCTGCTGAAAAATGAAATGGGGACTGATTTATCTGCCGGAGTAAAATCTTGAAGATTGATCTATGTATTAATTTTTCTTGGAGACTAAAATGTTCGTTTTAAAATCCTTGAAAATTGATTTGGATAATTACTCTAAAAATTAACAGAATTATTTATATATACGGTTTAGATAGATTTGGATTGAAAAAACTTTTTGAAGAGGTGTTTGTGCTTTTCAAAAATACAAGTACCTCCTTTTGTGTTAACTACCAATTCGATATTTGAAAGATTCAGCTGCTAACAAAAATTTGTTCGAAAGATGTTATATACAAAACCATAGTTGTCAGAACCGAATCGATAATCGAACCGGTCAAATTATTAGTTCATTGGTTTATTGGTTTAACCAAAAATTACTAGTTAAACTGATAAAATCGATTTTACGTAAATAAAAGTATGAAATAGTCAAAAGTTTAAAATTAAAATTTAAAATACATATATTCACAATAACAGTATAATTAATAACAAATTTAAAATACATATCTTCAAATTCTAAAAGTAACAAATATAAAAATAAACATAAAATTTGTGAGTATTACTATAATAGTATCTTAATTTGATACAATAACAATAACAATTAATTCACGAAACCTATCATCTAACCATAATATCAATAGATTTTAATATTAAACATCAAAACAGATAACTTTAATTACAACATTATTGTTGATCTTTATAAAATTATTTAATTGAATGTTTACTATATAATTAATTGTTGTCATGTGTAATAGTAGGAAACATAATAGCTGAGTGGCAAGTGGAGAGTGCACTAGCCCTTAGGTTCTTGGTTTGAACCCAGTTTACATCGGTCTTCATTTTTAAACGGTCCAAAAAATAAATAGAATCGGATTGAGATTCGGTTCACTAATTTTTCGTTTGAACTGATTGGTCCGATTTGATTTTTATAATTATGAAAAAATAACTCTTGAATGATTTGAATATAAAACAAAAAGAACCAATAAACATTATATTTTTTATAAGTAAAAAAAATATATTTAGGAAACGTTTTATTCGTTAGATCTAAATTTTTGTGACAATATTTGAATAAATATTTAGATAGTGCATAAAAAAATTTGGGACAAAATTTGATCTCTAAATTTTTTTTTATTTTTCAAAAAAATGTGGTCATTCACAATAAAGTCTTTTTTTTATAAATATTCACATGACAAAAAATTATCAAATTTTAAAGATGAACATATCTTATTTTTCTAATAATGATTCCAAAATTTTGCATCAAAATTTGATATCTAAAGTCGTTTTTAGAATATATATTTAATATCTAATTCTTTTTGTCGTATTTTTAAATCTTTCGAGGACTTATTTTAAAAATTTAGGTGTGTTTAGTAAAATAGCTTTCAAAATTTTAAAATACTATCATAGATATTAATGTAAAAATTTAATTTCGATATTAATTAATGGATGAGGTTATATTAGACTTTTTAATTTTGATAAGTACAAGCCAACTTTAAAAAAATTTTCTTAAGTGCTTTTCAAAGCACCCTAACTTTTAAATATTGCAAGCACAACTACATGAGCTTTTTAATTTATCAAATACAAAATCTTTTTGAAAAGCTTTACCAAACTAAACATTGTTGCTTATGCTTGTTGAAACCATCTTTAATTTAAGAGGTAAATACCATATCGGTACCTGAAAGATCTGGCGTTGACAAAGTGGTACCTGATTTTTGTTATTGACAAAATGGTCCTTGAAAGATTTTAAATTTTGACAAGCGTGCCCCCGAGCTCGTCGGAACACATCTCTGGCAAGCATGATGCTGATATGGCCACTGTGTTTTAATGACCTGGCAAAACCTCAAACCTTAATCCCTTCCCTCCCCAACGCATTCTCCCATCCCCTTCCCCAACGGACTCTCTTGCATCACACTCTTACTCTCTTGCTTTTTCCAGCAACAGTGACAAAGATGGTGGGTCGGTTCTCCGACGAAGATGGAAGGTTAGTTATCCAGAGAGGCAATCGACGCCGTTGGAGTGCTCATGACTATTCTTCTTCTCCGAGCTTCTCAACTGCGTCATCCCTTCAACACCTCAATCGCCCACGTTGCGCCTCTGCTATCTACGCTGCCTCAATCTCTCGCGTTGCTCTCATTGCCAGCCGCTCAACTGCTACCCTCAGTCCCTCGGTGTGGTATTCTCTACTCATCCACCACCAGTGTGACCTTTGTCGCTGTCTTCATGAACCATGTTGGAGTGAGAGAGGAAGGAAAATATCAAGAGTAGTTTCAAAAATCCAAAGCCCTAAATATTATTGCTTCAACAAAATCCCAAAGTAAGAGTGAGAAGGAAATTTGGTGCTATTGTATGTGAGAGTCTATAAATGGAAGTTCAAACACACAGAGAGAGAGAGAGGAATAGATTTGACGATCTCTGGGAAGAGAATGGAGTTGCGCGGATAGGAATGGAAGTTGCGTTGGGGATGGGGGAGCATGTGTTAGGAAGGGGGAGTGCGGAAGGTGGAGAGTGCATTTGGGAGGTGGAATGAAGAGAGTGCGTTAGGGAGGGGGAAGGGAGGGATTAGGGTTGGGGAGAGTTTTTGCCAGGTCATCAAAACATGGTGGTCATGTCGGCATCGTGTTTGTCGGAGATGTTCTCTGACGAGTTCGGAGGCACGCTTGTCAAATTTTAAAATCTTTTAGGAACCATTTTGTCAATAACAAAAGTCATGTACTATTTTGTCAGCATTAGAATCTTCGATTTAGTATTTACCTCTTAATTTAATTTATCAAATATAGATACTACAACTTTTAAAAAATTATCTTTTAAAAATTAATTTTTATAAACTATTTTAAAAAAATAAAAACTTTACCAAACTAAACCTAACTCTAATTGACGTGTCTATCTATGCCACATTGGAATTATTTTGAATGTTGGAGACAATTTAATCCTCTAACTTGATTGAGTTATAAAAATACACAAATCCTAATCGTCCAAATTTTCTATTTGAGCATCTTCAAAGTCAGTGCCATTTAAACTTTATTGTAGCATAATAGGAATGTGAAGGTACTCAGATTCATAATTAAATAAAATTTTCTCATTAGACTCGTTGTAAGCAGGAATTTCTTCATGAAATACTCCAACAAAAGGGTCACCCTCAAACTCTATTTGTGCCTCATTATCTTTCTCACCAAGAGGTGAGTTGCCATGTTGTGTTGGGTGCAGCTTATTTTTGACTCCATTACTCCTTTCACCTTTGTTGCTATTACCAATAACATCACTCCTTGTAATTTATACATTTTATTTTTGAAACAACACCTTTTTTTTTTATCCTTCTTTCTTGTTTTTCTTGCAAGGATTTCCTCCTCATTAATATCACCGTCTTTAAATTCAGGTAGTGGGGCTGGTGGATAAAAGAGATACGTGATGAGTTATGAAAAAACACAATATAAAAAAGCTCCAACAATTCTCATTCTAATTTTAAGCTTGCAAAAATAGGACAAGTCCGTCTATATAACGGAACAACTAAGCATAGTGGTTCCATTTCACAATGTTACTTGACATAAGGATGTAATATGTCCAATATTTACAATTTTTTAGGACTTATTTAGTTGTTTTTATTTTTTAAGATTAATTTGTCTAAAGTGGACATTCTCAGGTTTTAATGGTCACTTTATTCTTCTTCTTATTCTCACATTGATTAAAGTATTAAATATTTGTGATGAAATTTACCTTTTTATCCTGTTTGTAGTCCAATTTGGATCATCTATTTTCATTCATGAAAAACATCTACTATATTTAAAAAAAAACAGTAAATTCGATTTAGGATTGAAATATTAAAATTCTAGAAAGCAAATCAATGGATCCAATTTACATGATCTTGAATTCTTTGACAAGGTCCTTACTCATTTGAGTATTCTCCTACTTCGTCTTCTTCATCCCTCTTCTTTCTTATTTTCTCGAATATAAGAAAAAAAGTTGACATTAAGTGAAAAAAATAGATAATAGAATTAAGCTAATAATATACTATAATGATAAAATTTTATTATAAATGCTTGAGGGGTGAGATTTGTACATAAAAAATTGTCTAATCTTGTTTTTTTTTATAATATCAAATCAAAAGGTATAATTTGCAAAAAAAATAGATCATCAAATATTGAGAAAGGTATCGTATATTTTGTATAGACATCTTATTCAGTGTTTGGTGGTTTTATTCAATTTTAAACGAAATATATTCTCGATGAAACAAGCATGCAAGAGATGTTTTTAATTTATTATCAAACTTGATCATAGTGTCATTCATTGATGTACACACGACAACAATCATAAATCCTACAAAATATATACAAATATTAACACAAGTAATCATAGTAAAATAATGAATAATAAATTCAAAAAAATTATAATTATAATTTTTAGAATCCAAATTTTTTACTAATATTCCGCAAACGGCTCCTGGAGACTTCGAATTCTCTTACTTGCCATTCAAGTAACTCTCTCGTCCCTCTCAACCTTTGGTCCGAGTTTATATCAGCCTCTCATCCCCTCTCTGCTGTGTTTTTAATCCCGAATAACTAACTGCGGTTAATTGTGGATAAACTCGGCACGCAAACGCTGAAAAAGCTTCCTCGTTTTCAAGTTTCTTCTTCATTAATACCTATCCTTTGACTACGAAATTTTCAGCCTCTTTTACTATAATTAATTCAGCCAAGACTTAGATTTTTATTTAAGAAAATATTGATCATAAAATTTACAAAAATACTTTATGCATTTTGTGAGTTTTTTACCGTGTTTTAGAGAGAAAAAGAATAAAATTCTGCACTTCTTCTCTATGTTTCAACTCTCGTTTCTACTGTTCTTACATTGTTCTTCAAGTATTTTTCAAGGAATCAAGCCATACAAACACAAACCTTTGCCTATTTTTGCTAATTCTTATGTTTATATCGAAATTTTGACAAGGTAAGCTCTTGTTCCTTTTCCTTCCTTTTCTATTTTTTTTCAATAGTATTCATGATAAGTTCTTGCTATCTTCTGTGTATAAAAAATTCCTCTTAAATTTCATATGGAGCAAAAATGATACTTTTCGGCCAAAAATAAAATTGCACCACCACCAGTCATGCCTCTGCCTTTGTATGCACTTTTTCTAGTGTGTAAAAGGTCTAAAAACTGAATTAAATAAGATGTAAGGATTAGGATTAGTTAGAATATGTTTGTGCTCCTTTTCGGTGTCCATATGAGCTACTTTATGGTGAGTTTGTGCTTATTTTGTAAGTCTGAAAATTCTGTGAGTTATCTCTGTTTTTACTTGCTAAATATGTATAATATGAAGTATAATTGCCTATATGAATTTTGTGTGGTAACAACCGAAAATATGGAAGTACTTGAGATTTAAATTTTAAGCCTTAAACGTCACTAAAAGTGGAGAAAAAATTATAAAAATTGCACCTTTAAAAATTTCAGCCACTAAAAGCACGAAAATTAGGGTGAAAAAGAATTAAAAAAGTTAGAAAAATATTTTTAATCCTATGGAACAAGTAGGTAAGAATAA
The DNA here is from genome assembly GCF_000817695.3 of Arachis duranensis. Taxonomy (NCBI): domain Eukaryota; kingdom Viridiplantae; phylum Streptophyta; class Magnoliopsida; order Fabales; family Fabaceae; genus Arachis; species Arachis duranensis. Next base: position 2,551,455 of record NC_029777.3, read on the forward strand.
AGCGGGTATTATGGTTATTTTTCGATAAAAAGATGGTTAAAAATATGATTTAATTAAAAGAATAGTAAAATTCTAGAATTAGTATTATCGGGGTAAAATAATAATTATATAAATTATTTAGATCAAAATTAAATTTAAAATAAGTTTTAGACTTAAATAAAAATTTTAGTGAAAATTAGAAGTAAAACAGTAAAAAATAGTAACTAAAATAGGTAAATAAAATTAATAAAGGGTAAAATGGTATTTTACTTTTCTAAGGGTAAATTGATATTTAATAAAAATATTAAGGATAATTTGGTCATAGAAAAATATTAGGATCAATTTAGTAAAATTTTAACGCTAAATAAGGTTAAACGAAAAAATTAGAACATTTAGGGATAAAATAGTAATTTTGGACATAAAATAAATGTAAAAATGGTTAGTTAACTTAATGAAGGATAGGAAGGTCTTTTAATAAAAATATGAGAATAAAATGGTAAAGTAATAACATTAGTGGTAAACGCGTCACTAAAAGCTTAAAGGAAGCGGTAAAAAGAGAGGTTATGTGCAAAAGGGCAAAATTGAAAATATAAAAGTATTAAGGGCAAAATAGTAAATGTGACAAAAGGCTAAAAGATTTAGAAGATAGAGACCAGGTACAAACTTTTATAAAAAAAAGGGTAGAGAAGTCCTTTAGAGATAAAGTTTATTTGAAAAGTGTCGTAGAAAAAGAAAACTATATATCCTAAGGTGCTAAGAGATTATCTAGAGAGGAAGAGTGTCTGCTCCAATGAAACCAGAACCATGCTAAGAGATTATCTAGGGAGGAGGAGTTTCTGCTCAGACGGAACCAGAACCATAAGATGTGGGGATGCCCACTTTATGTTGAAACATGTTTCTCCAACTGTCATACTATGGCGTCAAGCTCTTCGACGATTGCCAGTTGCTAGAATGGACGTGGCTTTGTCCATTAGGCGTGTATGCAACACGTACACAATTGGAAAAACCATATTCGGGCTTAGTCCCGAGTAACGTTAGGTTGCGAGTCATCAACCGACGCATGAGTTCATGACCTGCATAAGACTAGTTATGCATCATACTTGGTTGCTACATTTCTCCGTGATTGTGATTTATTTATGTTTCCTGTATTATGTGCTTGCTTACTATTCTGTTATATACTTATGCTTGTATTTGCTTGCATGACTTACAGACACAACTGCGTGAACTCTTAGACTTAGGTTGCGGACCCCTTAGGTTTTTCGTATAGTGCCCTGTTGAGAACCTTAAGTTCTCACCCCTTACTTCCCCTCGTTCCGCAGATGTGAACCAACGTGATTTTCTTTGAGTTCCTCGCATTTAGACAGGTGAGCAGCAACATCATGGGTGTGTCTGATGACTTTCTCCTTGCTTCAGCACAATATTTTTTTCTCAGCTACTATGATATCAATGAGCAGTAGCAGTAATAGTAGCAATAGTAGTAGTACTAGTCTTTGTCCTCGCTCTATATAGACTTTTAGAGGGTTATGTGTTTTTATAAATATCTATATAAATAAGTTAGAACAGGTCCCAAACTAGGGTTCCTCGTGTGAGTTGGGGCCTGTTAGTATAAATATGATGTCTGTAAATATTTACATGATGAATAAGCAATGATGTAACCCGGTGTGAACTATGATGTATTAAATGAGCCTTCGGACATATATGTATGATATTGTTATGTTTTTTGTGTTTTCTATGCTTCATGTGGATATTATTTATTTAACTATTATCTATTCCATTATATCTATATTTCTGACATGTGATATCGACTAGCACTACAGGTTCATATGTATATATTTGGGTTAAGTACGATTTTGGTTCCTAACGTAGAGGTCAAAAATTGATTTCGTCTCCGACCTTTTTTTCGCTACAAAATGGTCCCAAAGGTTTAACTTAGTTTTAAAATTGTTCTTTAGACGAAAATACCCCTCCTTCCCCTCTTCTTCCTCAACATTAACCAGAAGCAAAAGCAGAAGCGCAAATGCAGGAACAGAAGCAGGCAAAAGCAGAAACCAAAAGTAGAATAACAACAATCAGCAGAACAACAACAACAATAACAATAGATAATGAAATCAGAGTGACAACAAAAACAGAACCAGAAGTAGAAGCAAAAACAGAAGCAGGCAGAAGCAGAAGCAACCAAAGCATCAACAACAACAATGGAATAAAAGGAATAAACAGAAGCAACCAGAAGCATCAACAACAACAACAATAACAATGGAATCCTTTAAATCCGAAAAATTAAAGAAAAAAGGAATAAAAAATTGAAATAGAGGGGAAGGGTTGCGACAATGGTAGAAGAGGAGTGATTGCGGCGGTGAACGGCGATGCGATGTTGGCAGACTACAAATCGCCACGAGGAGGGCGCTGTGGTGGTTGGCGGTGCTATGAAGGGCTTCGTTCCTCTTTTCACTTTCTCTCTCCCTCTGCTCTCTCCTCTCTTGCCGTTAGTGTATGTGCTGAGGAAGAAAGGAGCAGCGCAGCGTGGAGCAGCTGTGGCGGTGTGGAGCAGCGACTTTTCCCCTTCCCCCTCTTCCTTGGAAATACCCCCCGATTCTCTTTCTCCCCTGTCTCTTTTTTTTCTTTTCATTTTATTTTATAATTTTTTTACTTAGGAGTAATTTGGTAATAAAAATAAAAAATTTTGTCAAAAGAACTTTTTAAAATAAACTGAAACCTTCGGGACCATTTTGTAGCGAAAAAAAGGTTGGAAACGAAATAAATTTTCGACCTCTACGTGTACTTAACGCTATATATTTAATATAAAATCTAGAGTCTCTTAAAAAAACCATAAAATAATGTCTGACGGCTAATATTAATCATGACATGCTAGAAGGTGGATCGTTACAAATTTCTAACGATACATACTAACAAATATAATTAATTAATAAACAATTTTATCTAAAGAATACATACATACAAACAAAGTAATAAAATAATTACCTATAATTTCTAACAATAACTAATAACATTAAAAAATACCAAAAATATAATTATAATTTTTATTAACATATTAATATTATTATTAACATTATCCAAAAATAAAATTCTAATTCCTATCACATACTAACAAATAGAATTAATAATTTTACCCCAAAACAATTTTAATTCACATTCACATACAAAGTAAAACAATTAATAAATTATTCATAAACCCTAAATAATTATAATTTATACTAATTTTAATTATTAAAATTATCGAAATAATTAGTTCTAATTTCTAACAATAACTAATAACATTTTAAAAATTAAAACAATATAACTATAATTTTCATTAACATACTAATTTTTCATTACCATTAACCGAAACATAAAATTCTAATTCCAATCACATACTAACAGATAGAATTAATAATTTTACCCCAAAAGAATTCTAATTTTTATTCACGTACAAACTAATATAATTAATAAATTATAAAAATATAAATATCTAATTCTTGTTAACACATATAACTAATATTGTGGTAAATCACATAAATAAATTAAATGGTCTCTAATATTATATCAATGTCCTAAATCAAAATAACTTACATACATATCTTGCTTGTATATCTATATAAATTGAATAAATTTTAATTGAATAATTGATTCAATTTAGCATGTATATGCTATATTAGTAATAAATTAAATTAACTAGATTCGATTTACTATTAATATAGTATATATATAAATCGAATCTAATTAATTCGATATTAGATTTGATTTATTATTGAACAACACATATATAGTAAATTGAACTAGCTTGGTTCGATTTATTATTTGTACAAATTATTGAAATTTATTACTTTTAAATTAATTGATAATTAACTTTAAAACATAAATATTAATAAAAAATATCTTCATTTTGGATTAAAATAAAAAATGAATAAGAATAGAAATCCAACTTTTATATTTTAGTTCAAATTTCAGAAAATCTACATTTTTATAAATTTTATGAATTTAAAATGGAACAATAAACAATTTCTAAAAGTTCATTAAAAATCATCATTTGACTCATTAGCATCTAAAGAATCATTATCAGGACTTTTGACGTTGAAAAAGTTAGGGTAAAGTACTACATTGGTTCCTTATATTTTGGCGTAATAATGTTTTGGTTCTTAAAGTTTAAAGTGTCCTATTTGAATCCAAAAAAGTTTTATTTAGCTTCAATGTAGTTCTACTATGAGGTTAAAGTTAAATAATTAACGGAATATTTTTTCAACGTCAGAAGTCATAGTAATGATTCTTTAGATACTAATGAGTTAAAAGATGATTTTTAATGAGCTTTTAGAAATCGTTTATTGTTCCGTCTTAAATTCATAAGTTTATAAAAATGTAGATTTTCTAGAATTTGAACTAAAATATAAAAGTTAGATTTCTATTCTTATTCGTTTTGATTTTTTTTTTATATTTTTTTTGAATCCAAATGGAGGTATTTTCATATTGGCATTTATATTTTAAAGTTAATATAATTAACTTAAAAGAAGTAAATGTCAATAATATGTACAACTAGTAAATCGAATCAATTAGATTCAATTTACTAATTATACAACATATATATGCTAAATCGAGTTTAATTGATTCGATTTACATAAAATCATTGAAAACATACTTATAACGAAAATTAAAATAGGACATTTACATAATTTTAAAGGTAAAATAATTTATTAATGTATTTTACCCTAATATTATTACAATAATTAATTACTCAAAAATGCTAAATCTGTATTAGGAAAAAATCCACAATTGCACCCGAAAATCGTAAGTCTCATATCCACTAATAATATCATAATTTTAAAATGCTAAATATTAATCTCCAATAATATTAAATATAATTTAGTTTCTAACAATAACTAATAAAATTCAAAAACATGTAAAATATAATTCTAGTTTTCATTATTATTCTAAGTATTATTATTAGATATACCTAAAAAATTTTTATCTAATCTATTAATATATAATAAGAGAGTAGTAGTGAGTTAGTTGCTTGGCACGTGCAACTGTATACATTCAACAGGTGGTACATCTCATCAAGTGACACATGACACTAAATTACTATTGCCTATTTTGTGAATAAACAACGTTGAAGTAGCGCGGCAAAGTATTCTCTCCGGAGCTTTTAATTTTAAACTTCTCTATATAAAGGTACCCAAACCTTTGTCATATCAGTTTTTGTTATACCAGAAAGTGTTGAGTGGAAAAAAATTACCTTACAGAAGTTAGTGGAGTCCTCTCAGCTGATTGTTTAGCTTTCTATACCTATATAAAGATAGCTGAGGTTTATGATATGTTAATGGATATTAATCCAAGAAAACTTGGATGGACATTTGAAGTTTATGTTGTTCATTTATGGGAACTCCCAAACAAGTTTAACGAAAAGGAGATAAATGACATAGAGATGATTTTGCAAGATATTAAGGCAAATTTGTTGTAGTTAATTTTTTTTATTTAGTTTATGGTTGTTTTAAACTTAGCTTTCTAAGCATGATGTTTTCTCATTGTTTAGGGTGGGAGGATCCAAGCTTCAATCCCCAAACATCTAGTCAAGAATTGGAGAGAAAAAATTGTGCAGTTCAACATGTATGTCATGAGCAACTTCATTGTGGTAGATAAAATGGAGAAAGTCAAGACAACAACTAATAGATGGACTATAAACTTTTCAAATAAAACCAGAGTTGTTCCAATAGTTCATCCAAGCTATCCACTTGAAGCATTTTGTTTTCAGCCTATTTCGGAGTTTCTGGCTGCTGACAAGCTTGATGACTCAATCTTAATAGGTTAGGCTTCAATTTCTGAAAATTTCTCAATAAAAAATAGTCAAAAAAGGGTCCAGCTTAATGTTTATACTTCTTTTTATCTCTTGATGTGGTGTAGATGTCATAGGTGAAGTGGTTGGAAAGGAAGATCTAAGAAAAATGATAACTAGCAAGGGAAAGGAGACAAAGCGTTTGGTTGTTTTAATAGAAGACTTTGAGTAAGTTCATAAAAATGTGCAATCAAATGTCAGTCTTGCTTAGTTATTATCTCATTACCATACAAACTAATCTTGCTAAGTGTTTTTCAGAAACAACAGTATTGGGTGTGTGTTGTTTAGAGAAATGGTAGACCAGATTCTTGCACATCTCGAAGAAGAAAAGGTCGAACCACTGATAATAATTGCGCAGTTCTTTAGATCCAGAAAGTGGAATGGTAAGGTTTTAAAATATGAGCAGTTTTATGTTCCTAACTTGGTCCGATTTGAACTTTTTGTGTACATATGACTCACAATATTTTTACGCTTATTCTAGAAAAAACATCAGTGCAGAATCACTTTGATGTATCAAGGCTACTTATTAATCCTGACATTAAAGAGGTTAAATTAAAGAATTTCGTAATAAGTTGGTGTGACTTTCACCATGTATGATTTTGCAACTACAAAAATATTTTGATGACACTTTCTAACCTAAAAACCATGCTAATGTGCAGGCGGCTTTCTGGAAAACCATCTGGCTCAGCTAGAATTAGTCAGGTTTTCTCACATGGTCCGAGTTTTGGTATCGACGAGCTTAAAAAGGGTGACGTGGTGGTCAAAATAATAGAAGAAGCATTGAAGTCAACTCAGGCAAGTATAATATATTCAAGAAATAATTTAAAGAATTACCAGAATCATATATTTATGTTTTGGTACAATTGTCTCATAAACAATAACTCAATGCTACTCAACTCATATGATCAGGAAGGACCTATATGGATTGCTGGTACTATTGTCTCAATTAACTCTGCCAAGGATGATTGGTTTTATAAATCGTATAAAAAATGTACGAAAAAACTAGAAACTCCAATTGGTAATAGATATGAGTATGGAAAAGTGTGGCAAATGTGGACACACTCATGCAAGTGCATCACTTAGGTGTGTTCTTAAATACTAAATATTTCAGAGCAAGTTTGTTTAAATTGTATTGATTTCCTACCAAATATTTCAGGTATAAAGTTGAGGTAATGGCATACGATGGAACAGGAAGTATAACTTTGCTAATGTGGGATAAGGAAACCGTTTAATGTGTTTTAGTTTTTAGTATAACTTTCCTACCAGCTCAAAGATGAAGTAGTAAGTCCAATGTGTTTTAATTTTTAGTTTAACAACTGTTTATCCATATACATAAAAAAATATATTGATTTTTAATTGGGATTTGCTAAGGCTAAAGAATCGGAAGGTTACCTCCCAACCCTAGATGGCATGATGGATAGGAAGCTACTTTTCAAGGTTAATGTCAAAGCTGTTAACATCAAGCAATATGACCAGGTTTATACAGTCATGAAAATTTGCGATGATGAAGAGATCGTAGAGATAAATCACTCTAAGGAAATGCACAATGCCACATCTGCTACTATAACTGTATGAGTTTAGGTTATATTTAGTGCAAAGCAACTACGTAATTGTTATGTTATTGGGTGGCCCATAAATTCTAAGTAGGATTTACATGTGCCTCTTTGTAGGAGACTGGGTATAGTGATTCAATCGACATGTCGACAGTTGTGGTCAACCGCAAGAATGATACTAATTCTATGTTTTCTTTGTTGAGTTTAGACTTAAGTAACTATCATTAAAAATTTGTGTTGACTGGCTACATTGTTTAATTGAAAAAAATTTCCATATATATGAAAAGGATGGTGTGAAAGAAAGTGTCACAAACTTAAAATGCAAAATTCTGGCAAAAAAAGCTTGTATCAGGACAAAGCAAGCTCTGCCTATAAACCTTGATAATGAAAATGAAATGGGGTTTTCAACAAACAAGTTCACTCGAAAGAATAGAAAGAGGCAGAAGAATCAAATTAGTGAGACTGAAAATTGACCCTGATGCAATTGTGCTAATATGTTTTGGATTTGAGTAGTTATTTTATTTTTATCAAAGGAACTGTGAATCATGTCTGGAGATAACATGATAATGTATTGAGAATTATATATTTTGGATTTGAGTAGTTGTTTGGTTTGTCTTAGTTTGATGAATGATTTAGTTATGGATTTAATGGGCTAATATTAGAAGGATGGCAGCATATACCTAACTATTAGACATTTAGTAGAAAAAATCTTTTTTGATAGATTAATGCAATACTATTTAATAGTAGCCTATTTCTATCTGGTGGTAGTGAAATCTAAATTAAGTGGAAAGTATTTTACATTCGACATCCAAACTATCCACATGCTTTAACACACACTAATATTGGACTTTTCAAAAGAAGTAGAGTAATTGATGTTTGACACGTGCAGTTGAATTGTGTATAATCATAATAATACATAACGCACAACTACTGAACTTAATATTTATATAAATACCATGGAGTCACACCTCTTAAATTTGTTGTCATTATACATTTAAATATTTGTATTTAATAAATATTGGGATTCACAAATAACCCAAAGTCTTATATGGACCTGATAAATATGATAGAGTATCAAGAACATTGTGAAATTATTAGAGCAATTAAATGACTATATCTTAAATGTAGGTGTATAATGTAGTGGATGCAGTACCTGGACAAATTATATAAACATAATACACCTCATATATTATATATTTAATAAAATGCCAATTGTTAAGTGAATATAAAAAATAAATAATCACAAATAAGAGAATCATAATAGAAGGAATCCATTCTTTAATATAGATTATATATGTTAAAAAATAGCTTAGTCAATCACAAATAAGAGACTCAACATAGAAGGAATCCATTCATAATTATAAATTAAGTATGTTGAAAATATTGTCTATCTGTAAAGTTTAGATGATTGATATCCAAAATTAAAATTTTATATTTTTATTGATTTGACTAATAGAGAGTGTTATTATTTGGTGGTATAGTTATTCAAGGAGGAGTATAATGAATATTGATTTTATATCGATGACAATCATGTCTTACTATAATTGATGACTAATTTACATCAATAACAACAGGATCCCTTAATTGTGAGTTTGAAAGATTTTTCCTAAGAAACATGAAAGGTAGAAATCCTATGAAAGAAGAGTTGAAACAGCCATGCATGGACAGCGGTTGCAATTTTTTATTGATACACTATTTGTCATCAAGCAGGTGTTTATAACTTAAAAAAGCATATACAATAACAACCTATACAACAATAGGTGCTTACACTAATTTGTATAACTTACAAGGACTGGTGTGAGATTTGGATATTGTTCACAATCAACAATCAATATATGCGGGCTATTTTGACTTATAGCACAAAATAATAAAAACCAATTCATATGAGTGTAAATTCAAAAGTTTCTTTATACTAAATGGTTAGTTGTCAATATCATTTATCGATATTCGTATGACTAGTATACAATAAAAAGATACGATATAGGTTGACCTATTGACACAAAAATGAATTGGAGATCTCCTTCAAAGGCATGCCCATCAGATACATTCCATAAATTAGTTAATTGTAAATCTCATGAGGTTTCCTACAGATGTGTTGTGACCAAGAGGACAAGTAATAGCATGCAAGTTGACTCACTACTCAACAAAATTTAAAGTTTTTCAACTCTTATAACATGCTTATCACATAGATATTAAGTTATGACAAGATAGGTCACTATTCGAAAGAGTACCAACTAAAACTAATGCCATATCAAAAAATAATTTGTTGTTGCCTATTTTGAAATTAACCTATCATTGAAAAAAGGGGCATTATGGAAGGATTCCATACATTATCTATTATGTATAGTGAAGTTTGTGGCTATATAAAAAATTTATTTGGCTAATACCAAAAATAATAGTTTCCAATGGGGAGGTGATTCAAATAATTATTTTGCTAATACCACATCCGTTTGTATGTATCTTTGAAACAAGTATACAAAATAGGCACATGTACAACAATCAATTATATCTTATTTAATATATAAGTAGGCTTAATGATAAATAAGAAAGTGCAAAATGAAGCTACTACTCTATTTCACTTAAGGCTATTAGCCAGAACAGACATAATGGACACGTATAAAAAAGTTGAAGAAATAGTCAATGATGTGCGTAGATTGGAGGGTGAAAAAGTATTTTTCATGGATCGTAACTACTATATATTATTATACAGAAAGTTTTTCATTGAGGTATATTAAATTAAAATAGTGGGTTAAAGTATAGACTGTGATTTTAATATATTACATATAATTATGGGGATTAATCTTTAGTTGTATCCAATTTCAATCCAATGTAGTGCTTTGAGTAGGTGGCATCAATTTGTACTTATACTTGAAATAAATATATAGAATAGACACATGTTCAAGAGTCATTTCTACCTTATTTAATATATAAAGAGGATGAAAGATAAACAAAGAAATGCAAAATGAAGCCTCTTTTCCATTTATGAATTCATTAGACATTTCTATAGTGGTTCATGTTTTAGTCTTAAAGGAACTTCTTTATCAGTAGATTGATCACCAAATTTCATCACCAACAATAGAATCTCGTAATTGAAGAATGAAAAGATCTTCCAATACAACTAGTATGGAGAAAATCTACTAATAAAGCAATTGAGCTGGGATATGACACAGGATCAGTGGTGCCTTTTTTTTTTTCTTTATATCACAATTTGTAAGCAAGGAAATACTAATATCTTTATAGATATTAGCAAAACCAACCTATATATTAGTAGGTATTTGCACTAATGTATATAATATACGAGGACAATAATTAGACATGCTAAAACTATTGGGGGATTTAGAGCAAATAATTTTGGTTTATTCTATTGAATGTTAAGTTCAAACATAGCTGATTATAGCATAAGGTCCATATGACATAAAGTCACATCAGGTAGACTTTGGTTAATAATATCCTTTTTAATGAGTAGTTATTTTCTAGGTCAATAGTTGGCGATCTTAGCAACCAGGCATAGGTGTACAGTGATTTGATGTTACCCAAGCTAAGGACCTCTAGATAAAGACTTTAATTATCAGTTTCACAGTGGTCTTTTATGCAGTATTATTAGTTGAATAGAAATTGAATACCCCTTTGACAGTAATTAGACATGTTTTGGTGCAATAATATCAAATCATAATTATGCAAACAGTTGTGAAAATATGTATAAAGATTAATCTGAATATACTTAAAAGGGAAGTATTAGATAGCTAAAGCAATGGTATATAATATGCGTAGATCGAATGATAAAAAAATATTTTTATTGGGTATAGTAATGACTATCAATTATTACACAAAATGTATTCTATTGAGATATATCAAAATAAATTAGTGGGTGAAAATATAGACTGTGGTTTCAACATATTATATATATGATTATGAGAATTAAATTTTTTATATATGTCCACTTTGAATCCAATGTGGTGGTGTTCTCAGTAGGTGGCATCAGTTTGTATTTTCACATTGATAAAAGTATAAAAAATAGGCAACTGTGCGGGAGTCAATTATACCCTATATTTAATATATAGCTAGGTTGAAAGGTAAATAAGAAAGTGCAAAATGAAGCCACTGTATTAATTGTTAAAGCTATTAGCTAGAATAGACTTAATGGACAAGTATTAGAAAGCTGAAGAAATTGTATATAATACACGTAGATCGGACGGTTAAAAAGTAATTTTCATAGGTAGTAACTACTATACATTACTACACAAAAGTATTCCTTTGAGATATATCAAATTAAAGTAGTGGGTCAAAGTATAGGCTGTGGTTTCAAGATATTATATATAATTTGAATGCAATGTAGCATTATGAATAGGTGCCATCAATTTCTGTGTATAACTGAGATTAGTATGCAAAATAGACACCTGTCCAAAAGTCATTTCTACCTTATTTAATATATAAACAGGATGAAAGACAAACAAAAAAGTACAAAACAAAGCATGTTTTCCATTTCACTTAAGGCTATTAGCCAAAAAATCAGCAACTGCATCTCCATAATGAGTGACATTCCACCCATGAGAGATCATCTTCCTCATCTTGGTGAGGATCTCATTTGAAAAATTCTTGTGAAGACCCGAGGAGGTGCAGGAGTTTGAGCAAAATTTAGAACTTCAGGTTATGTACTCCACTTTTTGTGAAGAAAAATTATCAACACAACAAACAACAGGACATGAGTGTGATCATTGGGGTTGGTTAACCCCCCAGTTATCAGAACTCCATTTGGTTCATTAGAGTTTTTGTTGATTCAGGTCGTCAGGTGCCATTCAGCATACCCATGGACATTAACCAATATGGATTTTATGCAAACATCGGCTCCGACCATGGAAACATCTACTTGAAGATTTCAATGGGTGGCTTGAATACAAGACTACTCATTTGGAATCTTCTCACCCGTAAGAGGCGATATGCAACAGACGAAGCCAACAAGCACCTAGGATATGCTATTTTGATATATGCTTTTGGATTTATGGAGGACACGATTGAGTATCAGATTCTTCATATTTTCAAGAAGCATTATTCTCAACAAACACTATCCTGGTCTCTTTATATATCTTTCGAAAGAGATTGGACTCACGCAGGGACATATGATATAAAAGTAAACAAAATCAGTCCCAAGTATGTTGTGAATGACGGCATTTTATACTGGATAGGGTGGGGAGGTCCTAACTTCCTCTAGCCACAAACAATAATGAAATTCAGTCTTCGTCAGAGAATGTTTCACAAGGCCGAGATACCCACGGAAGTAAAATTCAACTACAACTCATTGACTCATTTCAATGACGGTATTGGTTAAATTTCATATTTCAATACTGGGTTTACAAGACAAATTTTGGTTTGGCAAATGAAAGGTGTTTCAGACAGTGAAATAAAATGGGAGAAAATGTTAAAAGTTTCAGGTTTTGGTATTCCTTACATGCCAACACTGTTTATTGGGAAGGATATCCTATCAGTCATGGAGGCAATGAGTGGTGTTGGTTGTTCAAATGATACACAAAGTACTGATGTTGTGCTCTCAAGACTCAGGTACATGGAAGGAAGAAGAGAGAATTTGGCCCACCGCACATGGCAGGAGCATGCTAATGTGAAAACAATCACATTGCATGTCGAAGGGCTCTACATGGTTTAGTTTAATATCACGATGTTTTCCTAATCCTATCTTTTGATTTGCATGATGTTTTATTTGTGTTGTATTTGTTTTTGGCAAAATTTATGTTACGCAGTGTCTCCCTAGGTATGTTAAGGCTTATGCTTTTTGGATATCATGAAGTTATGTAATAGGTTGGATATCAATTTTCTATTGATGTAGTCTAAGAAATCCATTAATTTGTATGGTAAATGGTTAATATATGGGATTTGAAGTGCAAAAGTAGTTGACTTAGGTTCTATGTACTATCTAATATAAATTAACTACTTATACGTTTCTAGGGGGATTTATTTTATCAGAAAACACTTTACAAAATCTAGAAATATATTGACACCAATTAAGTCCTACCTACCAGCTACGCATATAAAAGTTATAGAGTTGTAGTACACTTACGGGAATGATATAAAGATATACATGCTTATGATATTGAGAATTTTATTTGTTAAATTTTTTGTATATTTTTTATTTTGAAAACTATGATTTAGTAGTAGATCAAAGCTAAAATAAAACTTGGCATTTTGTTAAAGAATTAAATGGGTAATTCAGATTAAGAACTCAAATGTAATTTCAATACAATACATATGAGAGGAACCTCACAAATGAGTTTGTCAAATGCAGTTGAAATGAAAAAAAAGCTATATGGAAGATGCTATATCTCTTAAAAACTCAAATGCAGTTCTCCCTCAAACCTATTAACTGAAAGGACTACCTATTTTTATATAGACATATCAATTTTCCTTTTATATATAAGAATAATATGTGTTACTAGCAAATATTAATGTTAGAGTAAAGTATCGTTTTTGTTACCAACGTTTGGGGTACGTTCCAAAGTTATCCCTAACGTTTTAATCATCCTATTTAAGTCACTAACATTTCAAAATTGGCTCAATATTGTCCTACCGTTAGGGATCTGTTAACAGAATTGACGGTGAGACAAAATTGAGATGATTTTGAAACGTTAAGGACTTAAATAGGACGAAAATGTTGGAGACAAAAATGATACATAGAAATAAATTTTAATTTTATCCTTCAATAATATCAAATTTTTACTGTATATAATGTTCAATTATTTTTTAATTACATTACTTTCATTCTAAATAATTAGCAATTAACAAAATGTCAATTAGCCAAGCCAAGTAATTATGCAGACCCAAGCAAATACAAACAAACGCAGTATGATGCATGTCTGTTCTACTGACCGTGAGCTCACATGTCAGTTACAGTGCCAGAACTCGACACATCCGGTATCTAATCCAGACATTGTCTCTCTGTTGGGCATCCCCAAGAGGGAAAGTATCTTTGGGCTTATCACAAGCCGGTCTTGCAGGAAAAGTGCCATGTACACCTCGCAGGGTGAATACCCTGTGCATATCTCTCAGGGAGAGTGCTCTGTCACACCTTGCAGGGTGAGTACCCTGTACACCTTGCAGGGTGAATGCCGTGTACATATCTCACAAGGAGAGTGCCTTGTACACCTTGCAACAAGAGAGAGAGAGAGAGGGAGAGAGAGAGAGAGAGAGAGAGAGAGAGAGAGAGAGTGTGTGTGTGTGTGTGTAGGCGGGATGAGACCACCATCCCTATATCACATCAAATATGCAAGCGGGACAAACCTACGATCTTGCCTCGCAAGCGGAACAAACCTCCGACCTTGCCAAATTAGTCATTCAGACCACAATCAATCAACATTAATGTCTTTAATCAATTTCATAAGTTACCAAACTCGTTAACCCCCAAATCGTTGTTAATTTATCAAGCTTACGCTCATTAATCCCAATATTTTATCAATTACCAACCCCATTAACTCGTGATCTGGATAATATGATTGTTCTCACTACGGGCTGAACGAACCACTATATCCGCAACCATGTCATCCGATTTAACTAAGTGTTTATCCGAGAATAATTCAATTTAATTCTTTGGACTTAGCCACACTCTATCCAGAGCTTGAAAACAAGTTATCAGACATCATACAAGATTTACCGGGGTTTACAAGCGTGTCAGAAAAGCCAAATAGTTAAAACAGAATTTTTAGAAAATCAGCATGCGTACGCACGATTTCAATTCGGGATACACATTGTGTGTATGCATTCATTATGCATACGCGCAATTTCACTTCTGTTTCACATTTATGCGTACGCATGACCCATGCTTATGCACAAAATTCAGTTTTGCCAGAAATTGTACAACTCTGCATAATCAGTTTTTTACCCTATTTTCAAATGTCAATAACTTTTGCTACAAAATTTTATTTTCCTTCGTTCTTAAACCGTTTTTAAAGATCTTTTCACTAGCTTTAATTCATGACGATTTTCATCAAATTTTGAACTCTGAACGCTAAGTTATGATCTGTCGAAGTTAGTCAAAAATCTTATTTTTATCAAATTCACCCAATTGCCAATTCTTACCACAACTCAATTCAATTCAGTTTCAAACTATTTCAAAACCGTTTCTCAATATTCTCAATACTCATTTATCAATTTCTATCCATTCAACACCTAATCAAACAATTCCACTACAATTAATCTATTTTTCGAAGTTTTCCATCAACAATTCAATCATTCAATTAAACATCATCATTTCACAACCAATCACAACAATGGCAATTATCCAACTTACCATAACTTACCAAATAGGGGTACCTCACCCTATCACAACTTTAGACCAAATTCTTATAACAATGTAAGCCTCAGTAGGCCATCAACTCATAATATAATCAAGCCCAATCTTACTCATATTCAATTCATACATATACACATTTATGTTACTCAATAACAATTCAACTCACATAACACAATCACTTAATCACAATAATAACCATCATCAAACCCAACATTTATACCAATTCACCATTCAAGCACATCAACAATCATACATACCAATTCATGAGACTCACATAATCACCAAAAATATAATTTTCATATCGATATCGATTTATAACAATTCATGGCAATAAAATGATTTTAAGAAAAACCTCTACTTCGTTGATAGTGGTTTCTAACTCTTGAATCCTTTCTTCGGTCAATTCCAGCCTCCACCAGTCCAAGCTCCACCAAGTTCCTCAACGAGGCACCAACCCGCAACAATTAACTCAACAATTAAGCTATTCACAACAAGATTTACAATTTTCTCAACCTAGGTTTATAGAATTAGAAAATCCAAAGAAAAAAAAGAAGCTTCCATGCTAGAGTACCTCTAAAAAACTAAATCACAAGATTTTAACGCCATGTACCTCCAAAAATATAAAATAGGAAAGAATTCGAAAATAGAACAGGAATTTTGGATTTACTTACTCACCATAATATTTACATAGAATTGAAGAGGATGAGGAGAGTGACGCGTAACCGCAAACAGCTTGTCAATCGGAGCTACAATTTGAAAGTTATGTGGATTGAAAGATTGAATTGAATAGTGACTTAGGGTTTGCCCTCTTCCTCCCTTCTCTCTATGCATGCCTCACTCTCTCAATAAAGGTGAATGGCTGAAATATTTACTAAGTGTGGGGGTTTTATGCCTTGGGTTTTGGCTTTGTTGGACCCGGACTCTGATTTTTTATCTTTTGGCCATATTTTGGGTCAAAACCTTTAAAATAAGTGCTTGAGTTTATGTTTTAAGTATTTTTCTTATCATTCATAAAACATTTTTCAAAATCTCAAATAACTTATTCAAATTTTCAAAAAAAAAAAATCCAGGGTCTTACATTGAGGATGTGGTAGACATTGTTGGGATTGGAGGTGATGCTGTTATCAAAGACATGGAAGTGGATGCTTTTAGTGGGTGAAGTGCGGAGGAGATAGGTGTACCAATCACAGAGATTTAGAAAATGTGTGATCCATGACATGTTGAGGTAGGTGTGACACGCGTGACAGTTACACCATGACTTGATTTGAGAGTTGTAGAGGAGGAAAGAAAAGATGGAGAAGAAGACTGTGAATGTGAAGAATGAGAGTATGAATGTTATGATTATGCAAGATACGATGAAAATTGGAAAAGAAAGATGTCTTTTCCGAACAGAAGAGGCAGGAACAATTTTGTCTTCCGTTAGAATTGTTAATGAATATTTTGTCTCTCGTAAAGTTAATGGAGTAAAGAATCCAAATAACTGACAAAGTTATTGTTAGGAATCAATCGAATAATTAATTTTAATTAAAAACTAAAGTGTTTAGTCTAAAATTCTTTAGGATCAAAATGAATAAATACTCAAATTAAAAAGTGCCCGTGACTATCTCTTTTTTAAATTTTTGAGTTGGAAGTTCTGTTGTAATAGAGTGCATATATTTTAGAT
Organism: Arachis duranensis; assembly: GCF_000817695.3. Lineage (NCBI taxonomy): Eukaryota > Viridiplantae > Streptophyta > Magnoliopsida > Fabales > Fabaceae > Arachis > Arachis duranensis. Next base: position 2,568,767 of record NC_029777.3, read on the forward strand.
CTATTTTATTGGTAAAAAATATTATAAGGTTGTTTTTTGAATGTATTTGGATTGTTATAAATTTGTAAAAATTATATATCTTTTATAAGCAAAAAATTAAAAAAAAATAAAAAGCATATTATTTCTTTAAAAAATAATAATTTTTATATTAAGAAAAATGTCCTTTTTAACCTAAAAAGTGTTTAAAATAATTAATAGGCACAAAAAGTAAATATTTTTCTATCCACACATTATTCTTTTTAAACAGATACTTTTAAATAAGCCATTCAAACAAAAAGTTGTTTTTATTTTTTCAAAAACCCTTTAATATATACTTTTTCAAAGAAGTTCTTCCAATCAAGTCATAGAAATAAAGACAAAAGAAATGAATATAGAACAAGAAAAGAAAAGAAAGAGAGATCGATGCCTTCTCTAGAAACAAAGTAAATTGTTACTCTCATATATGAGCATATCCGCCTAACAAAAACTGTAAGAAGATGGATCCTATTATTATATTATGTTCACTTTTAATTTATCAACAATAAAACTTCTTTTGAATATTATGAAGACAATTGAGTCATTGAGTGTATGTTCTCCTATCCTAAGTCAAAGCTCTACGTCTTACCTTTAAGTTATTGTAATTGCTCCAAACTAGAAACGTATAATATCCGGTTGCTAATTAATATTTGTCTCATTTGACTAAAAAAATATCCCACTTAACACTTTGTTTAGATGCAAAATAAAAAATGGATAAAAAGAAAATGAATGAAAAAAAATGAAAGAAAAGAAAATAGATGAAAAAATTAATTTTTTTTGTGTTATTTAGATGAAGATAAAATGAAAAAAAAAAGTAATTTTTTTTATTATGCTATTATTTGAAATACGTGGTTGCAAAAGAATGCCAGAATTTTCAAGAATCAAGAAACATGTATTGCGGAAGTTACTACCAAGTCGATTAGGAGCTACAAAGAGTGGGTTAGCTTTGTTCAGTCTAACTGTTGATGGCAATGCCGGAGATAACTTTAATTCTTTTGTTTAGTATTTGTATTGTAACTTTAGACTTTCTAAATGCTGTTACACCTTACTGTGTTAAGCTTCTTATTTCAAAAAAAAATTTTGTTTGGATAGAAGAAAAAATAAGAAGAGAAAAAATCATATCTAAATGAAATTACATTAATACCCTTTATAAATTATAATATACCAATGTTATAATAACAAATTTGTAATTTTACCCATTTTTTCATTCCAATCTAAGTTTTCTTCTCAATTTTGGAAAGAAAATTTTAATATAAACCCCACATATACTTTTACATTTTTCATTCATTTTTTTTCTTGATCCAAATAATAAAAAATTAATTTTTTCATCCATTTTTTTCTTCTTCATTTTTTTTTTCTCTCAAATTCTTCTAAGCCAAACAAATATAAGCAAAATGCTTGATAAGAAAACATGATCATGATAGCTATATCCATAAGTAGTTATAAGTAAGGTAATTACATGCTGGTAAAATGAAAATTTCAAATAGAGAGTAGATGAAAACATCAAATCATAGATGCTATGTGCTAGGATTCTCTAGAAGATCAAATTGCCCATGATGGCTAAACATGGGTTCCTATAATGTTAAAGAGAAGACCCAAATATCATATCATGATGAACCCTACCATGTTATTTGACCTACCAGAAACGAACACCTGTCCCATATTGATGTGACCATTGTGCAACGTGTTCCGAAAATATTTGTTAAATTCTCTGCAGCTCAAGAACAACACTGAAAGTGGTTGGTGTGGTCCAACAATTCGTTGGACACAGGATAAGGATTTCAGTTCATATACTTCGTACCATTCACATATTTTTCTTTCTCTCTTATATAATTGCCCTTTTAATTTATCTTTTTCCTCTCATTGGTTTATGGCAAAAAAGCGGCTTTAATTTTATTTATTAAATAGTATCAAACATAAAGAGTAATAAGCTTCATTTGCGGAGGATAAACTTTTGGAATTCATCCAACCAAATGCTCAGATTTTGAAAAATCGATCCTTTTTTGAAAATATCTCACACCTCTCACCGGTAACGACTTTGATGCTAATACATTATTAATCAGGAAAATGCTATTTTTCTTCTAAAATAAACATACTTATCCATATAGAGATTAGAGGGACATATTAAATCAGCATCACTGGCTTAAACCATGTTAATGACAAATTTTAACGCGTGCAAAGATTGCAAGTGTTTAATCTAAGGTTTGGAGAGTGATTCATGAGGAAAATTGGGTTGTATTGCACGTGGTTTTGCATAGTGGCATAAAGGACGTTTTATGCAATTATTTTGTCGCAGACAAAGAGGCACCAATTGCCCAATTGATTTGAAACAGATAAGGCACGCTACTTATAATGAAATTCACACATTACGCTTTTTGTGCAGCGGGTTATATCGTGCCAGGTTCAACCGCATTCATTGGACATGTAAACCAGTATATGGAGGGGTTGCAGTTAAAATGTAATTTTCCATGGAAATTTAGTAGCAATTTGGTTGACTTTTAGCCTTTGTATTATTATTGGGTGAATTCTCATCCAACTGTCACAGTTTTTTGATACAACCCTTCAACACATTTCAAGTAAATCAGCCTACTTTCAGTATTTAGTAAAAAAATTAAGAACACAAGAGAAATAAAATTTTAGTAAAAAAAAATATTTGTTATAACTTATAAATAATTTATTTTTTTAAATTCTAACAATTACTTTTATTTATAGTCATTCACTTCCTCAATAAATAATTAAAATTAAATTTAATTAATGGTCTAAATTAATCATTTAAAACATTTATTATAAATATCTATTCTATTACATTTCTCTAAATACTTTTAGATTATTCTATACTATTATTTATATTTTTATATATATTTATATTATTTTAAAATACTCTATGACTTTTTAAAATTTTTTAAAATTTTTTTAAAATTTTTTAAAACATTCTAAAATGTTCTAAAATCATTTAGAACATTTTCAAACACTTTAAAAAACTATATAAAATACTATTAAATCTAACATTTTAAAATTTATCGTGCCCTAAAGTTTCGGTCACAATCACATTCGTAACTCAATGCAACTGAAGCTGGGAAAGTTGGGTTCTTATTTTATTTTATTATTATTATTTTTCTTTCTACTATCTCTAAGTGGAGGGTATTTGATAATGCGCCATACACATATGTTTCCTATAGTTTGTCAAGTGGTGGCATCTATTCTAATCCAAGGATGCAAGTTGTAACATATAATAATATAATATAGCTATAAATCCACTTGCCCAACCTTTGTTCCTTTAGATATGAATCAAACAAAATGTCACTAATCACTTTTTGTTAGCTTTATTTGGTTTAGATTACATATTTAACTAATTTTCTTAACTAAAGAATGGAATTCAAATTCGTTTATTTAGTAAAAAGAATAATACTTAAAAGTGTCCAAAAAATAAAAATTCTAACCAAAACATTACTCTTTAAATAATAACAATAAAAAATTAGCACAACAATAATGAGCAAAAAAGAAAGTAGGATATGATCATCTTAAATTTTTAAAGATTACTATATAATAAGTTAAATAAACCAACATTTTTCAGCTCTATTTGTATTATATCTAAACCAACGCTAACCAATTTTCTAGTCTTTTCACTAAAAGTATTGGCTTCTAACAATATATTTATATTTACGCATGACCAAATCATTTTAGTTAAATTAGTTCAATAACTTAAGAATTGGTAATTTAGAATTTTAGTTGAAAAAAGAAGAAAAAAAAGAAATATATAAAAAATTTAATTAAACTTAATTATAAAAATAGTTTATTTGTCTAACATTTTTCTTATATTTTGTAGTACTGAGAGGAAAAGATATGATACTTTTTATTTTGATATTGGATTGAAAATAATATTTTTTTGAATTATAGAAAATTAGAATATTAATCTCAAATATAATAATTTAATTTTGAGTAAAGACTTCAGACCTTCTAATTTCTAAAAGGAATAAAAATAATTGGACGATAAAATACAAAAATTAGACATTTTAATTTTTAAATTGAACTGTTCAATTTCTATTTCAAAAAAATTAAAAATTTTAAAATACAGGAATCAGATTCTCTAATTTGTAATTTTTCAAAAATTTAAAAAGGTTTAATTATTATGTTGGTCCTTATAGTTTTGCGAAATTTTTAATTAGGTCTCTATATTTTTTCTTTTTAATTGAATTCTTGTACCAAATTTTATTTTTAATTTGGTCCTTATACTTTTTTTATTTGAATTCCTGCACTAATATTTTTTTTTAATTGGATTCCTATATAATTAAACCAATTATTGTTAAGAGAGACTTAATTGAAAAGAAATTGGTACAAGGATCCAATTAAAAGAAAAAAAATATAAATGCCTTATTGAATATTTTACGAAATAATAGAGAATAGAGACTACCAGAATAATTAAACCATTTAAAAAAACATAAAAAATTACCAAGTGCAGAGTAGTTTTTAGTTTTTGTGAGTAGCAGAGCTTCCTAAGCTTATCCCTTCTTTCCTTCTCTTCACTTCACTTGACATGGAGAGTGAATATATTAGGATGCATCATAATAGGCATCAGCCTCTGCCTCAGCAGTGCAGTTCTGCTCTGGTCAAGCACATCAAGGCCCCTGCTCCTCTGGTCTGGTCTCTTGTTCGAAGATTCGACCAGCCGCAGAAGTATAAACCTTTTGTTAGCAGGTGTACCGTACACCCTCAAGGTCAAGGCGACCTTGCTGTTGGTTCCCTCAGACAAGTCAACGTTAAATCCGGCCTCCCTGCCACCACCAGCACCGAGCGCTTGGAACAACTCGACGATCACCAACGTATTCTTGGTGTCACCATCGTTGGTGGTGACCATAGACTCAACGTATATTCACTTTTCCTATTACTTACTTGTTCCATCATCATCATACCCTGAACCAATGCTAACCTCTTCATGTTTGTTTTCTGGAATTTGCAGAACTACTCCTCCCTGATTACTGTCCATCCGGAGGTCATCGAGGGAAGACCGGGAACGATGGTGATAGAATCCTTCGTCGTCGATGTGCCGGATGGGAACACCGTTGATGAGACTTGTTACTTTGTGGAGGCTCTCATCAGGTGCAACCTAAGCTCCTTAGCTACGGTTTCTGAGAGGATGGCTATGCAAGATTACGATCATCTCATCAACCAATAAGGCTATTTTGGTACCCGGCTTTGTACAGTTCATGATCATCCCAATTCATGAGTTGGACGAGATTTTCTGATCGGAGTAGCTACTAGCTAGTTGGTTTTCTCTGCTATGTTCTTGCTGCTTTTAGTGAATGGTGGTGTGGTGTGTGTTACTTTGTAAATATTTTTGTTGGGAGTGAAAAACACACTCTGCAGTCTTCAATGTTTCGTATCTGTGGCTAGAGGATAGCGGGAGATAGTGTATTCAACCTTGCTGGTTGCTGCTTTTGTATGAGTATTGTAGTTTATGTAACATATCTGGTTATCTATTATACATTTTCCTTGCTTTGGGTTTTATGTTTAGAACACCAAAGTTTGATTCTGCTCTTCTTCTCTTCATGGATTACACTTTTGCCTATTGAAAGTATAGTATCATAATTCATAATCAATAGTCCTATGAGTTCTACCGAAGCAAAAGATAAAAAGAATTGATTCATAATACTAGGGTGGAAGGTGCATAACTGATGGGACTAAAGTAATTATCATATTTACCTTCAAAAAAGATCCCAAGGGAAATGTAAATAGGCAAATCTCATGAATCTACCTTTAAATCTTCATCCACACATTTGGATACATTAAGCTTACGCAGTTTGGAACCGGATACTCCACAAGGCAGTGCAGGAACTTGGAAGCCTTTGAGGGAGAGCGAACAACCAATTTGCTCAAGATCATATCCTGAAACTTTTTTTTAAACTCAGGCTACTTGCATGAAGTTGAGTACATCATCAATAGAGGCATGCCTCTATGCAAGGGTATATATGGTCACACACACCCCTTCTTGTTTTGTGTGAATGTTTCAAGTGATTTGCGTGGGGGAAAAAGCAGTCATAGATGTCCAACACATAAATTTCAATGAAAGTCAACTCTATAAACTATCCATCAATTACAAAAAGATTGTAGAAAGTAGCATAAATTGAAGAGCACTCATAAAAGATTGTAAATAATACAACCCGCCGCATGGATCTTCAACCTAAAATGCTAGATAAGTTTTAAGGTTTTCATGTGGCAAGACCATTGCATTGTATATATAGATTTTGATATGGTGCTGGAAATTTTACACAAACGATTCCCTGCTATATATATAATTCTCTTCACGGCCTAAAACAACGAAACTCTAGGGCTGTGAAGGGCTAGGAGATGTTGGAGGCTTGAAATCAGGATACTGCAATTCAAAAAGAGAAAGAAGGGAGGATAAGCATATATATAGAAAATTATACTAACAATCTCCAAATTCATTAATTATTTTAGGAACAAGGTAGTACAAAATTTCTCATCAAAACCATGGACACAAAAGCTAAAAGTTATACTATACAGGACTAAAACTTCCATGCTAAAAGCTTCAAACTTCGACAGAAACCATAGAAATAGGCAGAGATAAAAGAACTATGTATATTGGTAACAGTCAAAGGAAGTTAAAAGTTTATGAAGCATGGAAGTTGAGACATACACTTGGGTATGGTGAAAGGGGCCTTGGTGTTGCTGGAGGTACTTGTGCCTTAACTTTGGCCAAATTTATTTCAGGAGCAGGTGCTGCTACTGCCTCTACTTTGGACTCGGATATAGTGTCTGGAGGAGTAGCTTCTGCTGTCTGTAAATTGGGCTGTGAAGGGGTGGGAGATGTTGGAGGCTACAAATCAGGATACTGCAAAGCAGAGAAGGAAAAAAGGGTAACACTGATGAACATGAAGAACAACAAGCATATGTAAAGAAAATTGGTAATGGTTATGGCTAGTTACCAAACAAAATCATAAATGGAAGATCAGTTCCGAGAAAATTGGCTGCTATAAGTAAATCTAACCAATACAGAAAGTGAAAATTTTATGAAGCAATGAAGTTGAGAGTTGAGACATACACTGGTGTATGGTGAAAGGGGTGTTGGAGACTTGGAGTCCCTGGAACCAATTGTGCCTTAACTTCAGCCAGATTTATTTCTGGAGCAGGGGTGCTACTGTGTCTACTTTGGACTCAGATATAGTGTCAGGAGCAGCTTCTGCTTTCTGTACAGTCATATCTGCCATAGTAGGCTCTGGGGCTTGTTCCGATGGTGCAGGGAGAACCTTATTGTTGGTGCAAGTAGGTAGAAAAGCCTTTTCAATTTGCTAATGTTCACAACCATACAAGAACAACGGGATGTGAAGCGGGCAGAAATGAATTTTGCATTAAGCAGTGTTTTAGAAGTAGCTATACTATAGTGTTTTAGAAGTACCTTTATTTCATGACCAAGCTCCTCAGGAGAAATCTTGGTGTTCAAGAATTCATTGATCTGTTGTAGTGTTCGCTTTCGTTCCTGTCATATAAAATAAAATAACATATATGGTATGCCTCATGTACCAAATTAAACATACATTTTATCCATAGACAATTTGATGATTCCACTGTACTTACCTCAGCATATAGAAGCTCCCTGCTAGCAAACTGAATAATTGCAGCTGATCCTAAAAGTTGGAGAAATGTTTCTATCTGTACAGTATAGACAGAATAACAGAATCAACAATAAGTTCTACATCGGTGTAGATATGTCGGAATATAATTTTTCTTGGGAAAAAGAGAGAGAAATAGCATGTAAAGTCAAGTCAACCTCAGTAAAAGCTAATACACCGAGTCGGTAGCTGCAGCAATCCCAAGAGTAACAGCCAAAATATGTTATGAACATCAAAATCTAGTATTTCCATATGATAACTTTTCCTCAAATCCAATGAACCAAGTAATATTTTTAATGTAAATAAATTCAATTTCTCAGGCAGGATAGTACAAACATGTTCATAGTGATGAAACAAGTTCTTCTGATCCAGAATCTAGAACAACATTAATATAAACATCGGTACATTTATGAACATTATGCATAAGAATATAGATAAACTCTAATAATATAATGAAAAGTGTATCCATCTAAGACAGCAACATACATTGATAAGTTCCTTTTCTTGCCAGCTTAAATTCTCAATGGAACTAAGCTATCAATATTCATATTATGAGTGTGCATCTAAGTCGAAAATTGAAACTAATATTAGACAAAGAAGAGATACATACTCCAATAGACTCTGCCAAATTGCCATAATATTCTAAGAATGAACATACTAATAAAAGTGATTATTCTGTTCAGGTCATTGTGTCATACCTTTGTAGCTACCTTCTAGATTCAGCAGCAGCTTGCTACATGACTACATGTAATGGAAAGGGGTTATGTGAAAGGCTGCATCTCATTCTTCCTCTTGGAACAACTGAAACTCAAACAGAGGAAGGGTTACTTGAGTTACATCCAAATAAAAAAAAAATCTTGTCTCCGATTTTCAACAATTCTTGTCACCTTCTGTCAAATACACTCAAAATTAGCTCATTTTTATTCGCTTTCTGAACTCTATAATTGAATTTACTTAGAGTAAATCAATTATAGGAGGCTTCACAAGCATGAACATCATAAATAGTAAGTGACCGCCACAATCCTGTCCTCAATAAAGCATGACACATTACTATAGTTAATCAATAACCAAGCCAAAATTTTCTTTGAGATTCTCTCCTCTTCAACATTGTATATTTATATGTATTAAAATAGAGCAAGGAGGGCTTGGTGGAAAGAGAAAACACCTCAATCATTGAGGGATTAAAAACGTCTTACATATATTAATTGTCATCACTACAAGGGCAAAATCAAGAAAATGAATACTTAGAATTGTGGAGTGGATTCAACACTCCAACAAAAACACCCTTTAAAGTTTAAACCCATAAGACAAGATTTTGCCTTATAACACTTGTAATGCAATGAATTGTTAATCTGAATTCTGAAAAAAAAAGCAGTCATAGATGTCCAACATGCAAATTTCAACGAGAAATCAATAGAAAGAATTCACGGAAAAGTGGATATCACCCTGTTGAACATATAACCATGTCTAAGAAGTATCAATCCATTATACAGTACAGCAGGTGGTAGTCTATACAAAATATCTCTAGTATTGGTCTGGACTATGGAGTCTGGACATAACATCAACTGCTATTATTGTTTACAGACAAGAACTGTAAATGGACAATGAAGAATACTCATTAGAAAAAGAAAGCATCATATGTGTCCAAGGTAGACAAGTCAAACTCTTGGCGTACAACATTGATCACAAAATCATCCAGCTAAAAACTCCAAAGTTAAAGCCAGATGCTGTCTTGCATAAAAGATTCCAGCTTGAAAGATCTAGAAAGACTACCACCGTTCTCTGGGACGACCGTCAGGGAACACAGGAGCAAGGACTTTTTTGTCATTTGCCGTTAAATCTTCAGCTTGTTTGATCGTCTTTCCTTGTGAAATCTCCAATATTCCATCATCCTCATCAAAATCAGGTGGTGTATCATCGTCGTCGTCGTCGTCATCATTGCTCCAGTCATCGTCTTGGCCATCATTGTCTTCTTCAAATCCATCATCACTCATAAAACTATCAAGATCTGACCAGTGTTCTTCCTCTTCACCACTTTCATCTTCTCTGGTAGTGCCAGCTGTGTCTTCCATACCATCTCCAACCCTTCTGGAAGCACCTCGCTTGGGAAATCGTGGAACATTAACCAGAGAGCGAAGCTTTTCCTTTATTAGCAACAGACGATCCTTGTCTACCAACTGCGAATCACGATAACCTTCCCTCAGAAACACAGAATCCCTGTCTCCTTTCAAGGAGACATAAAACATATCAGGATGCCTTATCAACATCCCCCTCAGTTGCTGAGAGAATCTGAACTCCTCTCGAAAATGAGTAAGGTGATCAATGAGGGTTCGCTTCTCAAGAGTGAGGCTCAATATCTCATGTACAACACCACAAGCATGCTTCTCTTTCTCTGGTGTTCCTGGTTTAATCTCTGAGAAATCCGAGTATGGCGATATATAAGGTATATCTCTGAAACGCATGATCTTCCTCATCTCACCCTTAGAAAGATTAAGACCTTTAGGAAGCTTGACCCTGTTGAACTTGAGAGGTCTATCTATGATCAAATTCTGCTCTTCCAATTCCCGAATCCGATTTTCCTCTGCAGATAGCTCAGCCGCAGAAACTGCAAGCTCAGGATCCCAATGTGTCAACTCCAGAGCAGGGCCTCTCTCGGTTGCAACAACTTTGAAGTACTGCGGGTACCTGTGACAAACGGTGTCGCGGAATTCTTGTGGGAGACCCAAATCATTCCTGAGATGAGCTATCTTCTCCAACAATATCCGCCTTTCGAGCGACATCATCAACAGTTTCCTCAGCTTTGTAACAACCAAATCCTCCATCTCATTCCTAACCTTCAACTCTTCAAAATAAAGCCTTTCAGCCTCTGGTGTCATCTTGAACTTGAGAGAGTAAACCCCTTCTTCCATAATCTCAAACACCGCAGGGAATTTCTTCAACAAAGCAATAAGCCGCCTCCTCTTATCCAGACCCAAATCCCTTCGGAACTTACCAAGCTGCTTAAGCGACATGATGCGGTTGGGTTGACTCACCAAAATCTTCCTTATCTTGAGAACAAACTTGAGCTTCTTGTCCCTCTGAATCACATTATCAAAGGGAAGCTCTTTCCTTCTCTTCACAGCTGCCCTTATTGGCCCAAACGGCGAGGGGGCATGCACCTTTCTAATGCTATTAACATTTGCCGGTAACACAACCGAATTCAAATCCCTACCCCAAAATTCAGACTTTTGGAGGGAACAACACGGTTTGGCGGAAAGGTTTGAGTTTTGCCGGAAAGGAAGTTGATTTGAAATAAACAAGGGTAAAGAAGCGTGTGATGAAGAGGATTTGGATAACGGGAGCAAGAATTTAGGGTCCATCACCATGTGATGTAGCTGCTACCAACCTTACTCACTTCACATAACCCTAAACAAAGATTCAATGAACAATAAGCAACGATTACAAAATCCTATCACCTACTACAAATTTTGGGTTTGAATTTTGAGAGGAGAGAATCTGAGATGAGAGGGAGTGACGGCACAGAGAAGGGTTAGAGATTTACTGATTCAGGGTTTTTCAAAACTAGTATATATAATAGGGATATTTTAGTCATTTCGTATATACGGTATCGTATGGATACACACGGGGCGGGTTATTTCTCGCGTCCCCGTTCCCGCGGTAGAAAATCCTCCTCATATCCGCCCGGGCGGGACACGGGTACCCGGCCCGATAAGGAAATTGCCAAGCCTAGTTCACACACAGAGAGGCCAGTATGTGTGGCAGTGTGGGTGGGTGTGGCTGAGCTTTGCAATCGACTGGAATATCAAAATGGCGAAGAAGCGAGATCAGCGATCCGGCACGAGTTCGGGTCGAGGTGAAAACCGAATCCACTCATCTTCCAGGCAACTCGAGCGAGCTAATTCAGCTCCTGATGGCAGCAAACTAGTAATCTTGTTCTTCTTCTTCTTCTTCGTGTCCTCCGTCATTGCCGTGGTCGTTTACCGCTTGAGAGAATCTTCTTCTTCTTCTTCTTCTTCTTCTTCTTCGCATAAGGGATCATATGTTTATTCACGAGGCCTCGTCACAGCGGATGTCAACTACCGCGATGTTCTCTCTGTGAGTATCCTTTTCGCCCAAAACTACACTGTTTCTGTTTGGCTGCCGAGAAAGCATTCACATGTAATTGCGATTTGTGAATGAATCAGGAGAACTCCAAAGCGTCGCAAAATATTTCTCAGCGCCATTATACTTATCCCGTGCTTGCTTACATTACTCCCTGGTATTACCATTTTCTTTCACGAATCTGTCTGCTATATAGTGAGTTCCTTTCCATGTCATTCTGCATTCTGAATCTTAAATATCACAGGAATTCTCATGGTTATGAAATGGCCAAAAGGTTCAACTCTAAGTTTACGCATTTATCGCCTGTCTGGTATGAATTAAAGAGGTATGCACTTCTGTCCTAATTAACTCTACTCAAGAAATGTTTTAGAGTGTGGCCTCTGTTATTCAAATCGCACGCTGATCTGGCACGCCTTCCTTCCTTCGAGGAATAGCATAACCAGGGTCGATTTGAACTGACATTAACCTGAAGTATCATGAAAATGTTTTCCATCTGAAAAGATGTTTTTTATTGATGATTGAATCAGTGAGTTATTACACGAGTTCAGTTTATATATGTATCTCTGGCTTGAGCAATAAGTTTCTCCTTCTAACTAACTACTGACTAACTATCACATACACTGCCTGCCTGGCATAACTAACAGTAACTGATTCTAAACCAATTCTAACTAACTATCATCCAGCTCATCAACTTTCTTACTCACTCTTTCACCATCCTTGTTAATATATTTATTTTCTGCGCGACATCGAAATTTTAGTGGATAATACCTGATGGTAAATCCTGGGATTCCTAGTGAGATTTTTCTTTTTGGATATTGTTTTATGGTTTTGCTTCATCAGTTGTTATTGCCAGCGAACAGACTAATTTGGTTCTGGAGGGGAGACATAATGTTGACAGAGGATGGATCTCAGATCTTAAAAAGGCGGGAGAAGCTTTGGTACAGTTAACTATTTCTCTGCACTTTTAATCTTATACCTTTTTAGCTGCTCTAAACTATTCTTGTGCCATTATTTGTAGTGGGCTTCACCTATCCTTCCTTTATTTTCTGTTTTGTGTAGATCTTGCCAAGAGTTGTTCTGGAAGCATCTCCAGCAGAATTGCTGAAGAAGAAACAAAGGAACAAAGCTATTAATATCATAGTAACAGAGTGCAAGTAAGCTTTGATTGATTCTATAGAGTATAGATACATACCTTGGGCAAGGTTCTGATTGTTCCCAGACAAAATATATCTTTACTAATAATTTCTCATTTGTAATTCTATTATTCATTTTTACCTAAACGTTGTTTATCAGAAGTTGCCAATGGCAGCAAATATTCTGCATTCCAGATCTATGTATAAAACACTTCCTTCCATGATACATTTTCTCATTTCTGTATTTTCTTTTCATGTGAATGATGTGCTTATGTAGAGAAATGGGATATGATGGTATTGTCTTGGAATCATGGTCAAGGTGGGCAGCCTATGGTATCTTGCATGATCCAAGCATACGGAATTTGGTGAGAATTTGCCGCTTGTCTTTTTTTTTTTCTTTTTTAGATACTTTTGATACAGCTAAGCTGTGATTTGGAACTTGCCCATAATTCAGCTTATTCTTGCTCAATGCTCATTGTATGATTGTTAATATGGCACTTCTTCCTTTGCAAGCACAGGCACTGCAGTTTGTAAAACAGCTTGGAGAGACACTGCATTCTACAAGCTCGCACAGAAATAATGAGCAGCGGCTGCAGTTGATATATGTTATAGGTCCACCATCTTCTGAGAAGCTGCAAGAGCATGACTTTGGTCCAAAAGATCTTGAGACTTTAAGTGAAGCTGTAGATGGATTCTCGTTAATGACATATGACTTCTCGAATCCTCATAACCCAGGACCTAATGCACCATTGAAGTGGATTCAATTTGTTCTACGGCTGCTGCTTGGCAACTCCGGCAGTAGATCAAAAAGCCTTGCCTCCAAGATACTTCTAGGCATCAACTTCTATGGAAATGATTTCTCCCTTTCAAGGGGTAAATTCCTCTCTCTTTTCTCTGTTTAGTTTCGTTACGTCACCATTTTGATTGTTCCATACATCATTGCATGAGTGGCATTGATTCTATTTTGATAGTTTAAGACAATCTATATAAGGATTCTCTTTTCCTTTTTTACTTTATGTGAGAAAACTTTTTGTTAAAATGTGAAATTGCAGATTCAGGTGGGGGTGGCGGAGCAATTATTGGAAGGGATTACCTGGCACTGTTGGAAAAGCACAGGCCTGATTTACAGTGGGATAAGAACAGTGGGGAGCACTTTTTCTTTTACGCTGATGACAGAGATATCAGGCATGCCGTATTTTACCCATCTTTGAAGTCAATTTCTTTGCGGTTAGAGGAAGCACGTTCATGGGGTTGTGGTATCTCCATCTGGGAAATTGGTCAAGGTTTGGATTATTTTTTTGACCTTCTGTAAGAGTCCATGTATGCCTAATACTTGTGTTCAGGTTTAATCGTTTATTCAGAGTTAATAGGTAGCTGTTACTGTTAGTTCTGTAGATTAGAACCTACTTCAATGCATGTTCTAGTATTCAAAATTACAAGACTATCCTTTTTAAATTGTACTTAAATTGGCCAAATATCTTTTTTCAATTATTACATTTATTGAAACTCTACGGGCGAAATATGCGATACCCTAAATTCGTAAAACTGATATGGCCGTGTGGGAACTGGGAACATGCCCCAAAGTCCAAACTTAAAGTGTAAATCGATTTATATAACACCTTTCAAGGTCAAGCAAATTGAAACACATAAAAAAGAAGATAACTCGATATGAAATTAAGTTGTAGGAAGTCCTGAAAAATTATTTGATCCTGGAACAAAAGTTTTACTTAAACCTACTTTATGCCAGGTAGTATTAATCTTAATATTCTCCAGCACTAATGTTAGACTATTAATTAGCAACAGAATCACAGATGCAAAAAAAGAAAAACTTATTGGGTCTTGGGGTTACTTTTGGTGGCTTTTTTTCCCAATATGCTACCGTAATGTTATTTTAAGGTACAACAGCCACCGAGTCTCTTGATTTTACGAGTGCCGTACGCTAAAAGATTCACACTGCTTTCCCGTTCTGTATGGAGCTTTCTTGCTGTTCTTCAGACCACAAAAATTCACTTCACAAAGTGATGAACATCACATGAAATATAGATATAAAATGGCTGCAAGTGTAGATCTGACAAGTATTTAACGCTCATCAGTGGTCACTGGCTCACTGCTGAAATACAGAATAAGGTGAATCCAATATAGAACTTAACTCTGATGCACGTTCTTGCAAGTCAGCCTTCTTGGCCTGAAGAATGGCTAGCTGTTGGTCAATGATCTCTATCTCCTTGACGGCCTTTTCTAAGGCTCGAGAAGGAGCGTCCTCTGGAGGAGAAACAATCTGCATCTTGTACTTGTTGAGCCATGTTATGTCAAAAGGAAACATGGAGAGAGCATCAAAGAAACCCAAGAAACGAGCACAGCCATCCTCCAAAAGAACTCTCAAAGGTGTAGACTCAATATAGTGCAAGAATTCCCATAAGACATAGTAGCCGAAGCTACAGCGCACTGAGGGAAGATCTGTTAAGCGCATGGAGGGCTGAGCGGTCAAGAAGGATGCAAGAAGAGGAACATGCTCAACTTTAAGAATACCTTGCTGTGTCAAGGCAATAAGCTCAGCCTCAAAATTTATCTCACAGCTTTTCCTAACACCTATATTAAGAATAAATGGAAAAGAAGCACATGAGAGGATGTGCGTGTTTATATAACTTGTTATGAGAAGATAACAGAAAGGGAGCAATGAAGAAGGTAGAGACAATAGGGAGGAACCATTACCATTGGAAGCCGACTCAAGCTGTTGGGAGTGCATCTCATTGATAAGAGGGCCCTCTTCTTCAAAATGTGTCTCACAAATCACAGCACTTTCTCCCTCAACTTGGTCCTTGTCAATGCAAGGTTGCTCCTCCTCAGCATGGCATTCTTCATGACCGGAGGCATCCTCTCCAATATTCTTGTCCTATTGCCCTCATCAAGAAGAAAATCGTAATTAACCTAATTGATCCATCTATTTGGGCTTGGACATCAGGTATTAATAAACACTTTTATTATTTGCACTTGGTCAACAAATATTTTTATCATTGTGGCTAAAAAATAGTGTAAGCCCTGGTTACATCCCTTCTGTTTTTTACAAACCAAAACAACAGAGAGAATGCAAAATAGTGAACCAAAGAGTAGAAATTGCATGCTGTCAAAATTGGTTACCTTCAAGAGTTTTATGACTTCCTTGGAAGCTACCTTTTCAGCTGTCTTCTCATTGTTGGCTTTAGCAGTGTGCTTGCAGGTGATCTCCTTAGCTTTCACTTCTATTGAAACTGTTACGCCATTGCCGCATGCCACCCGGGACTTTTTCCTTTGATAGGTTCCTCTTTGGCATAGTTCATGCAACTCCCCAAGTGGTTGAAGCTGTGCCGTTTCAGGTGTAATTAGGGGTTCCAAAAGAGGCCTTATACTTTGGAACACAGCCTCCTTATTGTAGCCTGAATCAACATAAATGGCTCCAGCTAGAGATTCTATAATATCTGCAAGCACCTGTCAAAAATAGAAATATTATTTCATGGAGTTGTATTACAAACAAACAAACAAAATGCCAATTCAGTTCTTTCCATCCACCAAATGCTTCTTTTTGCATATTGGAAAGTTTAGTGATGAAGAGATTTACAAATTTGACAGTAATGTGAATAAGAAGTGTTTGAAATTGTTATGATAGCCCAAAGAGTTAGTGCCCTGAATGACAAAAAGCTCACATTAGGGAAACATATGTCCAATTCCCATCCGAAAGTCGATTTTACAGACAACTTCTCAACTTCATTCACTGTTGCTGCAATTCGCTTGTCTAGTTCTTTTGAGTCACGGATTATGTGTTCATGCAGCTTAGCTCTAATGGCTGAAAGTGCAAAGCATTCATTAGTGACAGATATAGTCCTCATGACAGTCAGAAGTTCAGACGACTCATTGTGATATTCCTTGTAGAAATACTGCGTGATGAGATAGTCCAGCACTGCATCACCAAGAAATTCTAGTCGCTGCAATGCAAGTTGAGACTTAAAATATTCAGTTACACCAAATGAAAATGAGCAGTGCTGATTCGATAAGAAAAATCATACAATGTTCTTACTTCTTACTAGTACATATAGAAACTTGAAACTTGAAAGTACCTGATAATTTTCTGTGCAGTTGTAAGAACCATCGGTCAGAGCTTCTACTAAAAGGGAAGGTTCTTGGAATATGTAGTTTAATAGGGATTCTAAAAGGGTGACATTTACAAGCTTCTCCGGAGAAACGTTAAGGTGGATCTCATATGGTATAACGTTGGTATCAACCTTAATGCCAATCCAATTCATAAATGATAAAGCTGCTTCTTCACCTCCCAGTCCTGTGCTAACGAAGGTACCAATTAGTGCCGCAACAACATCTGCAACAACCTTGTGCTTCATTTTTCTTTTCATTCCACAAACATATACTCTTGTTCTGCTGGAAATAACCTCTTCTGTCAATGAGAGAAATTTGGAATTATCTCCTGGTATAATCCACTGTTTTGGATTAAAATGTCCTTTTCGAATAAAACCCTGCAACATAAATATAGCCATTGGGATAAAGTTCTAGACCATCTGTGTTACAAACTATTACTATACTCGGAATGCTGATAAAATAAAAGTATTGTCCAAGTTTTATAAAGTAGAGAGTATAGATAACAAACTAGTAAAATGATAACAAAAAGACATTAAGGACAAAACAATACCGTAAGCCTTTGGCTAGAACCAAAGGTAAATAAAGCAGCATTGCAAATGATCTTGTCCCTCATTTGAGTAAGAGAGCCCTCTCGAAGGTTTTGATTGGTCTTAAAAAGCTGTTGAGTAGCTGCATACCTTAAAAAAGAATTACCAAGTGTCCCCAATGACTCGCAATCATAGTCTTCTTGACATTCCTTTGTAGTGATTGCTCTCAATAGCTACAGGGAATAATTCAGATAGTTGAAACAGAAATAATAATAATAAAATAAATAAATTATGTAATGGTAATCACCTTGAAGACTGGGATATCCTTTTGCATGCAATTATCCAAAAGCATCTTCTTCAATCCAAAAGCCATGAGCAAGGACTCAAGCCGATGCATGATTGATGGAATAAATGTAAACGAATATATGGTACTAATTGATATTGGTGACATGATTACGGAGCAAACTTCTGGAGGCAGTTCGGCAGGCATCATGCTCGTCGACCCTAAAAATGAACATGCAGGCATGAACATAAGTTGATTTGTTTTCAATCCTAATCTGATAAAGCATGAAAGGGCCAAAGATAGAATTCTAGATATAGAAGATATGAGCAAACTATATACTAACTATTAAGGGTTAAAGCTAACCTTTCTGCTTCATTTGTCTGCCCTTGTGCAGGTAATTTTTCACCTTAAAAAGACTCCTTGCATCAAGTAGGGTTTGATTTTCAAACTGCAATTGAATACCATAGCTGAAAATATGAAACAAGAATCAAGTTATCTATAGCCCTGAATGGGAAACAAAATAAGCAGATGACTCAGCTATAAAACATACTTACTTGTTTTTGAAGTGTTCCTTGTAAGTAGGAGCTCTCTTACCTCCGTTCCGCAGACGCGAGTTTCCATTCAAGTCCATTATGCCATCAATGATATAAATAGAACCATTGTGGAAAGCTTTGACCACACAATTTTGAAGTTTGCAAGAGCAAACCAATCCGGTTTTGGTCATCACAGGATGAGGATAATACCAGCAATTACATTGATCTTCAGATAAAAAAGGAACAGAAGAGACAGTCTTCCAATCAACACTTGAATTCGAAAGCCTCTGGTTCAGTGTGGTAGCTGGCAGCAGAAGATAATCAATCTGGGGTTCATCTCCCAAACAGAACTCATCTGAGACATCATCGTTATGCAGAAGGATCCTAAAGAGGGTGGTCTGAAATCTTCTACATCTTTGAACCTGCAGAATCAAAACATTCAAATTCAAATTCAAATCTTCTACAACACAGCTACCAGGAAATGAGAACAAGTAATCCTACCAAATGTGGGCTAAGATGAATGGTTTCTACTTGTCTGAGGCTTAATAACAAGTTTCCCCTTTCAACGCGCATGTCGAATTTTGTGCTTGCAATTTCAGGGTCAAGTTCAGTCCTCAATGCAAGCACAATGTCATGAACCCCTATGGGATCGACATAATCCTGCTTCAGCTCTATCAAGTAGCAATAGAATGTTACAGTGCAAGCATCTGATGAACAATTCACCAGTTCGGAAGGGATATATGCATCGTTAACTGCAAAATCCAATTAAATATCAATTCTGAACCATAACCAAAATTAATTGCCAAAGTATCAATTTCAAAATAATCAGAGTTACCGAATTCTTCCATGAGAAGTTGTAGTGCAGGATTACAGTTCGAGTAACCTTGTTAAGAGTTGACCAGAGTTTTGATTTTTGAGTCAATGAGAGAAGGTGATCGGAGCCTTAACGAAGAAGCTGTTTGGTGCGTGCTTAGTTGAGTGTGTGTCCGAAGCTGGAAAGACAACCGACGATGACTATGACTATGAGGGAGATTTTCTTGTGTTTTGTTTTCTTTGCAACTCCTATTGTGCTCCACACCTGTTCAGAGTTGAGATACACCAAACACTCACAATATTGTGATCTCATCTTCACTTTTTATATTATTTTACTTGACTAATCCTCTAATATGTGAATTATAGTTTTGAATACTGAAAAAAAAAAACTTGATTTCTTATTTACTAAATACTGGATTTGTTTGGTAAACTTCTAAAAAAAATTAGAAGATATTTTAGATTCATGTAAAAATATATGTTTAACTATTAATTATATCGGTTTCGTTACACATCTAAGTATTTTTGTCAACCAAGTTCAATTAAATTGATCAAAATCCAATAAAATACCCTCACATAACGTGTCCGTAAATCACACACTTTTCCTTTTTCGCATATTTCTTTTTTATCGTCATTTTTATATTACTATTGTTGTTGCTGTATTTTTTTATTTCTTTCTTTTATTCGGTCTCTAAATGATTATTGAAGGATTACTATGTGTTCATAACACGCAGCGGAAGAAAAGAAGGTAATCCTAAAGATCTATTTTGTGTTTAAACTTTATTCCAATGATATTATATAGATCAGATCTAAATATCTTTAGACACTTTCGTAAAAATGACTTTCTCCTTCGATGGTACGAAGGCACTATGCGTATCCACACCGAAACCAACTTTTGCTGTCAACTCCTTGACCAATGGACATCTGATCTAAATTGAGAAACCTCTTGCAACTCTTTGCACACCATAAAATTCTTCTCCAAGAATTAGGCTCACATACGGTTATGTGTGTAGAGGTAAAGGAAATAAAACCATTGTGTTTCATTCTCATCTATTTCCTGTACTCTTGGCATACATATATATAGTATGAGATTTGTTACTGATTTTAAATTTGAATCTCAATTTAAATTTAAATCATATCTTGTCATATCTTGAAATTCTAAATCTGAATCCCTTAAATTTATGAATCATATCATAACTCACTTTAAAAATGAATCAGTTAGGATCTCATCCAAATTTAGAAATAGAATAACTAATTATTCTCAAATCTCATTTAATATTCTCAATTATCATACTATTATTATATTCTTGGTGCTAGCAAAGAATATAATAATATTCCATTTGAATTAATATAATTATTTATTTGATCAAATCAAATTGATAATTAAATAATTTTACAGCAAAGATTAAAACACTCATTAGTGTGTGATTCTATAGGTTCAATACTAAGCGAGTAGTAAATTAGTCGTACTAAATTTACTAATCAAGGTTGGCGTCTAGCAACACTCCTCAACGACCCGATAGTATGAAGTAATATATTTTTACTAAGAACCTCAGAAGAACAAAGTATAATTCCTTCCATCTTTCCAGCTCTTGGTTAACCCTTAGAGTATGGTTTAATTGTCAAACTCTAACTTGTTACCATTATTATAATGAACTGTGAATGACTTAAGAAACTCATTTCTTCATTCATTCAATCCCCTTGGCCAATGTTTTATTCATCTCAGTCATTATAATTATAGAGCTCAAACTCTTTACCGAGAATTGACGGATTTCATATTGACTAATCATTAATTCTACAAGTATTTAAATTATACCCAATATCCATTCAACTAGCACCCTAAGGTATTAGGTGTTCGGAATCAAAGTATAATAAATACATTGTTAATTACTATGACAGTCGCAGGTTAAAGGAAACTCTATTACCATGTTCATCTTGAGAATATCCTATTGACAAATATACGGTAATTATAACCATTAGGAATTCTCAAAGTGAGTCAGTTCAATGGTCATATCTCTATATGCTCCATCTATAATCTATATGCACCATCTATATATAATTTAATAAATGAGATCTATTAATTTTCATCCAATGAAGACAATTATATATTATTAATCTTTTCGGATTATTAATGTTCTTTTTAATAATCCTATGACCAAGAACAATTTAGATTAAATTATAAAAGATTTATCTCTCAATATTATGATCAATATCACAATGATAAATCTCTAAATTTAATCAAGAACGTTATTATATTAATATTTTAATATAATAACAAAAATTATTTGACACGTGATTGATATGGTCATACTACTTATTCTCAACACTTATTGCAGTATTTTTTTCTTTGTTTTTATTATTGTTAAAAAAAGATTTTTCTTTTCTTTTCCTCCCTTTCTAAATGCTTATTGCAGTAACTTTTTTTGTTATTTTTTTTTTTAAGAAGAAGAAGATGATGATAAAGAAGTGAAGGAAAAAAAATTTTAAATTGTGTAAAATTTATCAAAAAATAACACTAAAATATTATAACTATGATATAAGAAATTTCTTAATTTTGAACAGAAATTTTTTAATCATAACAAATTTTTATTAAAAAGGTAAAACAAAAATAATTATAAATAATGGCAGAACCATAAATTTTATAAAAGAGTGCCAAATTGAATACAAAATAAATTAAACTATAATAAAACAGAAAATTAACAAAATATAGTTTATAACATATATGTCAAAGAAATAATTATACTATATAAAAGTCAATATTTAACTACATATTTTAAGTTAATATATTATATTGCATACATGTTATTTTTCTTAAATCGAATTTATTGAGCAATAAAAAATAATTTTAAAACGCTAATAAATAATAACCAAGAGTAATAAGGTTAAAAAAAAATATTGATTTATCTTGCTATTTTGTATTCCAAATCTCAACCAAAACTAACTCTATTAAGTTTTGCTTTCAGTTCAGTTTTTAAATTTCATTGTCCATTAGAAAATAAAATAAATTAAATTAATTTAAATAAATAATATAAATAATACTTGACATCGTTACTCAGAGAGAATTGAAATGTGTTTTTTTGTTGTGTATCCAATAGTCAATACACTTATAATCTTATTATTTTTTTCAATGATTTTTTTTTTCACTGTATGGTTATAGAGAGAATTGCAATGAGATTGTAAAAACTCTATACTAATTTTCAGTAGACAAAAAAAAGTGTACATTGTATTTTTATAGAGAATTAGAAAAACAATTAAAATTTTAGTTGAAAGATGGGCATGTTAGTAGCATTACTTTAATTATAATGAGATACTTTGTTAGTTACTATTAGAGAAAATGTCACTCTCCTCCTTTGCGAAATGCTAAAATGTCACTCTCCTCCCCTCTATTTTATAAATGTACATTTTTCTTCCTTCTAACTTTTAAAAAACCTCCTCTTTAATCCATTTTAAATTTTTTGTGTTAATAATGTTAACTTTATCCATTTTTTATGAAAAAAATAAATTATTTTTTGAAAAAATATCCATTAACAAAAATTTTATTTTTTATCATTAAATTTTGCTTACCAAAATATCCTTTAATAAATTATTCTTTTATTAATTAAATTGTATTTTTAACGAAATATTTTCAAAAAAATTAATAATTAAATTATTTTTTTCTAAAATACCTATTTTTAAAAGGTATTTAAAAAAATAACATAATTATTAAATTTTTTAAAAATACAATTTAATCAATAAAAAAATAATTTATTAAAGAATATTTTATTAAGCAAAATTTAATAATAAAAAATAAAATTTTTGCTAATGAATATTTTTTTAAAAAGTAATTTTTTTCTTAAAAAATGGATAAAGTTAACATTAGTTAACACAAAAAGTTTAAAATGGATTAAAAATGAGATTTTTTAAAAGTTAGAAAGGAGAGAAATGTACATTTATAAATTAGAAGGGAGGAGAGTGTCATTTTAGCATCTCACAGGGGAGGGGAGTGGAATTTTTTCTTACTATTATTATAAACATATTATAATTGCCAATAGTCAAATATAAATTATACTTAATGAGCTTTTATAGTATACTTTATTTTAAAATCTAATATACATATACTAGATGCATATAACATTACTATTTTAATTTTTTAAAAACAAACAGGGGATGAACATCTTAGGCCCGTAAATCTGCCAACGATTACGAGAATGTAAATTAAAAATAAATAAATAAATAAAATGATGATAAAAAAATTTAAATTATGTATAATTTATCAAAAAAATAATATCAAAATATATTAATTGTGTTATCAATTTTTTTTATTTTTATATACATTTTTTTTAAACATGATAAATAAATTTTAACTATATTATTTCTATCTAAATAAAATATTTTTTATTATTAAACTAGTTGAGTTGAGTGGTATTGAATTTATATATAAAAGGTTTAACTATTTTTGTGTCATTTATATCAAATTAATGTATTTTTTGGGTTCTAAAATACATTTGAATATATTTTGTTAGTTTAGCGAGTTAAGGTTTGAATTAGTGTTTTTTTAAAGATTTATTGTGTCATTCACTAAAAATTCCTATGTCAGATCAACTAAATACCACTAAATTAATTGTATGGTATTAAACTACTATAAGAGATTTAGTCATTCATGTGTTATTTGCAATAATTTGATGTGTGAATCTAAAACACATTTTAAACGTATTTTGTTAGTTGAGCGAGTTAAAATTTTAAATTTATGGTCCTTTAAATTCATAATTTTTATAATTTTAATTTCTCAAATTTAAAATTATTTATACTAATTTTTAAGATTTAGTTTTAGACATTATATTGGTTTATGAACTTTTTTTAGTACTAAATCAACAAATGAAGTATTGAATTGGTTCTGACTTACCATGTTAGACATATTACTAAACATTGTCGTTTCATTTTGACACTTAAGTAAGGCAAAAGTGAGAAGAGAAAGAAGAATTAATATGATTTGCAAATTATTATATCTCTCTTCATTCTCCAAAATTATGATGTGCAAATTATTATATTTACCTTCATTTTCTAAAATGACTTCATTTTTACCTTATTTAAGAGCTAAAACAAAAAATATTATTCAGTCATGTGTCTAACATAATAAATCAGAACTAGCTCAGTATTTTGTATGTTAATTCAATATTAAAAAAATCTAAAAAATAATATAATATCTGAACTTAAATTTCGAGACAGTATAATAAATTTTAAATCTAAAAATTAAAATAATAAAAATCATGAATTTCAGGAATTAATATAAAAATTTAGTCCAAAACAAGTAGCAATAAGGATATGGGACCATTGAAGGATGGGCTGGACAGGGTTTGGTCAGGGAAGGGGGACGAGATTCATGAGGCTGGATTTCATGAAAGTGGGGCGAAGGGGAAAATGGAGTTGGATGGTGGGGGGATGGCGATCCACGCTGGTGGGAAGGAGGAGCTGGCGGTGGTTGGTGATGCCAACGCGGCTGGGGGCGGTAAGGGATTGGCATGCTACCAGGTGATCGGGGAGGGAAGCTGGCAGGGAGACCCAAGTGGAGTGACGCCATGGAATGGGGGTGAATTCGGTGAGGAGGGCACTGAGTTGCAAGAAGGAAAGGGTATTGGGGCTGAGAGTGGCATAAGGGGCTCTATGGAGATTGTAAATCCTGCATCGGGGGATAAGGGAGTAGTTTTAGCGGATCGGCAGGATGACCCCTGCGATGAAGCAAGTGAAGCTGAGTCGGAAACGTCCGAAACCAGACAGGCAGCTGAAATACAAGAAAACCGGGAAGTGTGGAAGCTTGCAGTGGAATCTGGAGCTGTGCAATATGGTGAGGAAGATGATATAATGGCTATATTGCAGGCACAAAATGAGGAACTTGCGCGAAAAAAAAGAATTGCGAAGCAAAAGGAGAAAGCAAGACGGAGTCGGCCGAAAAATCGAAAGAATGTGTGTATAAATGTTTTAAAATGAATTTTAGTTCCTGGAATATTAGGGGGTTGGCGGGAGTTGGTAAACTGAGTATGGTAAAGAGCCTTCGGAAAAAATTTAAGTTGCATATGTTAGGACTGATAGAAACAAAGAAGGAGGTTGTGACAATATTTGATGTACAGCAACTGTGGGGCAACGGGGCGGTTAGATGGGGATTTGTGGGGTCAGTTGGAGCTACAGGTGGTCTAGTTTTGATGTGGGATGAAACAGTTTTTAAGATGAACAATTGTTATAAAGGAGATCGTTGGTTGTGTGTGGAGGGTGTGTTACTCCAGCAGAATTTCTCTTGTGCTTTTTGCCTTGTTTATGGGCCGCATGATAAGGCAGAAAAGCTTGTTCTGTGGGAGGAGCTGAGTTTCTTATTTGGGTTATGCCAGGTCCCAGTTTGCTACTTGGGGGATTTTAATGAGATAGTTAACATGGAGGAGAGAAGGGGGCTACTTCTTTGACGGTGTCTGCAGCTGAGTTTAAGTCCTGGATCCAGGATATGGAGCTAGTGGACTTAGTAATTTCTGATTGCTTGTTCACCTGGTTTCGCGGGCAATCGTGCAGTCGAATTGATAGAGTCTTGGTGAGCTTGGAGTGGCTAGAGGTGTTTCCTGATATAAGGCTGAGAGGTGGACCTAGAGGGCTATCTGATCATTGTCCATTGATTATGGAGACCTCACGCATTAGAGGGGGGCCTAGACCTTTTCGGAGTCTGGACTCCTGGTTTACGCATGAAGGGTTCTTGAGGATGGTAAAGAAGGAATGGAGGAGTTTAGGGGAGGTACAGTTTCTGGACAAGCTAAAGGCATTGACAATGCCACTGAGCAGGTGGCATAAAGAGCACTTTGGGGGCATGGACAATAGGATTACACAGTTAGAGGATGAGATACGAAAAGTGGATGACATGGTCGGTACTGGAGTGGCAGATGGGACTACTGAAGCAAGGAGGAAGGCACTAGTGAGCTTCTGTAGAAGGTGGTATATAAGAAAGGAGATACATTGGAAGCAGATGTTAAGATCTAGGCATGTAAAGGAAATGGATAAAAATACCCGGTACTTTCACAATGTAGCTTCCGCACGAAGAAGGTCCAATAGGATTGATGCCTTACTTGTGAATGGGAGGTTAGTTAGGAATCAAGCGAGGATCAAGATTGCTATCCGAGACTTCTATAAGGAGCTATACCATCAGGAGCCTTCGCCAGTTATCGGGTTCAGGGATGGGCTGGTAAAGCAAATTCTCCCGGAAGAGGCAACAGAGTTAGAGCTGATGCCAAATGCAGAAGAGATAAAGGAGGCAGTTTGGGATTGTGAATCAACAAAGGCACCAGGAAGTGATGGGTATAATATGCATTTTATAAAGAAGTGTTGGGAAGACTTAGGTGGAGAGTTCACTGAAACAGTGAAAGGGTTCTTCCAGTCAGCAAATCTCCCTAGTGAGTCGAACGTTACTTGGGTAGCGTTGGCGCCGAAGTTTACTGGAGCCAGAGAAATTAAGGATTTACGGCCGATTAGTATGGTGGGTTGTGTCTATAAGGTCATTTCTAAGGTTTTGGTCCGGAGGATGCGGCGGGTGATGCCGGGGCTGGTAGGGGAGACTCAGAGCGCTTTCGTGAAGGGTAGGAAAATACATGATGGGGCGTTGATCGCCTGTGAAACAGTGCATTGGCTGAAGGCACGGAAAAAGAGCTCTGTGATAATCAAGCTGGATTTCCAAAAGGCTTATGATAGAGTCAAGTGGAGATTTGTGGATATTGTTTTACAGAAGATGGGTTTTGGGCAGAGATGGAGAGGCTGGATTAAGGAGTGTGTCTGTTCTGCGTCTATGTCGGTACTTGTTAATGGATCACCTTCGAAGCCGTTCAAAATGGAAAGGGGCCTGAGACAAGGAGACCCGCTATCTCCGTTCCTGTTTGTTCTAGTTGTTGATGTGTTGCATAGGATGATTGGGGAGGCAGTCAGGAACGGTCGTATCTCTCCACTACTGGTTGGGAAGGATAACATTGAGCTGTCTCATTTGCAGTTTGCAGATGATACTATTCTCTTTTGCCCACCTGAAGAGGAGACCATCAGAAATTATCAGCGAATGCTCAGGTGCTTTGAACTGATGTCTGGATTGAGCATCAATTTTCAGAAATCCAACATCATTCAAATCAATTGTGATAGGCGGTGGACCCGTAGAATGTGTATGTTATTAGGTTGTACAGAGGCATCATTACCAATTAGATATCTGGGCATACCGTTGGGAGCAAATCCGAGACTAGCTAGGACATGGAAACCAGTGAGTGATAAGGTGGAAGAAAAGCTGAGCTTGTGGAAAGCGAAGACCCTAAACAAAGCAGGCAAGTTGGTACTCATTAAATCGGTCCTAAATAGTCTGCCTATTTATTACCTCAGCTTGTACAGGATGCCGAAGATGGTGGCAGAGAAATTGATTTCATTACAACGCCAATTCTTGTGGAGTACGGAGGAGGGGAGGCAAGGACTACCACTTGTGAAGTGGGAAGTAGTAATGGCTCCAAAGAAGGCAGGTGGTTTGGGAGTCGGTGATGCAGTTCTTCGAAATACAGCAATGTTGTTTAAGTGGTGGTGGAGGTTCTCAAAGGAAGATTGTCCCTTATGGAAGAAAGTGGTTTGCTCATGCACCCACATGGATCCTATTGTCATGCTGCGAGGCCAGCCTGTCCCCAAAAGAGGGGGGCCTTGAAAGGATATTTGTCAACTCCCTATTCACGAACCGCGGTTGAGAGAAAAGATAATCAGCGGGTTGTTGATGGACCTCGGAAACGGCAGAACAATCCGGTTTTGGGAGGATAGCTGGCTACCTAATGGGGTGTTGAAAGATTTGTTTCCTAGACTCTACTCGGTATCAACCCTTACCGGTTCAGTGGTAGGCGAGTGCGGGTTTTGGGATGGTTTTGAATGGATTTGGAGTTTCCAGTGGAGGCGGGCGTTGTTCCAATGGGAGTTGGATTTAGTTAACCAACTCCATGAGACTTTACGCACAATGAAGCCCATAGATGCGAGAGAGGATAGCGTGGTGTGGAAGTTTGATAGAACATGTGTGTTTTCAACTAAGTCCTGTACCCAGGCGCTGCATGCGGAAGTTCTACCTGAGGAAATCACAAGCTATAGTTTCACAAGTGCGGTTTGGAAAGATTTCGTCCCCCCGAGGATTGAGTTGTTGTCCTGGTTTATGTTGATTGAAAGGGTGAATACTAAGGACCGACTGGGTAAATTACATGTCATTGATCAGAATGACACTTTGTGTGTGCTATGTTGTAAGTCTGAGGAAACTGCCTTTCATCTGTTTCTTGGTTGTGGGATTACATGGCAGGTGTGGTGTGCTTGGCTACTTGCCTTGGGGAGGAGTTGGTGCTTGTCAGGTACTCTAAAGGACCACTTTGAAAGCTGGACGACTGTAGCAGCACGGAAAGTGGATAGAAAGAGGTGGTTCATGGGGTTCTTTGCTGTTGTCTGGACAATCTGATTAGAAAGGAATAGCAGGCTATTCCGAAATCAAGCCTCAGGTGTGCCGACAATTATAAACAAGTCGTTTGAGTTTGTTGAGGAATGGATTGGTGGGGAGTTCTTTGGTTGTTGATGGCCTTGATGAAAGTGACTAGGGGTTGGTTGGTATCTAGTTTACTCTTTATCTTTGTATTACCTCTTCAATGCTCCATCCTGTTGTGTTGAGCTCCCTTTAATTAAAAAAAAAAAACAAGTAGCAATAAGAGCTTTACCTATCTTCACTGACTTGATTTTTAATATAGTGGAGATATTTATAAATAATATAAAATTATTGTTAACGAATTATAACTCAAATGATATAAAATTTTTATACTCATCTAAAAGGTCGTGTGTTCGAGTCTTTTAATTTTTTGTAAAAAAATATAAAATCATTATTTTTTTATTTTGACGTTGACTACTATAGCTAATTAATACTCTATTTAATTTGTTCTTCTTGTGTTTTTATTTTAAAAACGATTTTCGTAATTAATTATTAATTTTTATTTAAAAAAAAATAAAGAAACTTTCTCGCACTAAGCGAGATACATTATTGAAAATATTTTTCAAATGCTTTCTTGTATTATGCAAGATGCATATGCAAATTTACTAAATCATCTCGTACAATACAAGAAGCTAAGTAAAGACCACTATATTAGAGAATATCACCACTCAATTCTATTTTAGAGTACATCTCCAATAATATTTTCATATAAAAATTTTTAGCCAACAATAGTCACTTTAATCACAACCATCTTAATATCTTATCATCCCCATCCACATATGGTAGCAAATATTCTTGGTAAATTCCAGATCCTTAAATAGTAAATACATAAAGCGCTTTTGTTTCATGATACATTCTCTCTGTTGGGGTCACATGGGAATGCATTTCTTTCAAACCATCATTCCTCCCACTAATCTTAGACTTCATTAAATTTTTTAGGCCTCATGAGTACTAGAAACAGAATCAGAGATGAACATGAAGCAAACTTATCGGCTCTTTCAGCAACACTGATTTTTACCACACTTTCTTATTTGGCCACACTTTCTCAGTCATTTACCACACTTTTTGTATTTGGCATTCCCCATAAATAACATTCAGTGTGGTAGTTTCCAAACACTTCTCCAACGTTTCTAGGCCACACACTCGTAAACCATGAAGTCTCCAAAGTTTTCAGCGTCTCATCCTCATTCCATACGTGTCAACCACTCAATGGATGGTTTCTCATATCCCTTCCACGTCAGCACCTACCTCCACCCAAAAGCACACCCATTCTCTGTCTCTCTTACTCCTCACTTTCTCCACTCAAATCACACCCACAGCCATCTGAATTCTCATGTTACTACTTCACATTCATACACTTGAACCTTTTCTGCTCGTAATCTGAGTCCCAAAGATAAAATCTTTGGCACATAATTATGCTATGGAGGCCCTCAATGCTGTTGGCTTGACCCCTTTATCTGTGCTTTCTGACACAAGAAAACAACCCAGAAAATTCTCTTCACTTGCTGCAATTTCCGCGTGCAAAGTTTCAAACTTTTCCACTTCTAACAACACCCAACCTACTTTGCAACAGTGTTTATCCAAGGGTCTGATTCTTGCAGCTTCTGTTTTCAACACTGGACTTGCTGCTAGAGCTTTAACATATGAAGAGGCTTTGCAGCAATCATTGAATGCTCCTTCTAGTTCTGGGGACTTTGATATCAACGGAGTTATAGATAGTGTTATCAGTTTTGGAACAGAGAATCCTGCTGTTATAGCTGGAGGAGTAGCTATTTTGGCTGTCCCTCTGGTCTTGTCACAGGTTCTGAAGAAGCCTAAGCCATGGGGAGTTGAATCTGCAAAGAATGCGTATGCAAAACTTGGTGCTGATGACAATGCTCAGTTGCTTGATATAAGAGCACCTTCAGAACTTAGGCTTGAGGGTACACCGGATGTTGGAGGATTGAGGAAGAAACAAGTTTCAATTCCTTACAATGGTGCTGATAAGCCAAGATTCCTGCAGAAACTTTCTTTGAAGTTCAAGGATCCAGAGAATTCTACTCTGTTCATTCTGGACAAGTGAGTAGAGTTTAAAGCAGTTTCCTTTTTCATTGTTTTGTTTGCCATTATTATATATCACATTCTATCATTTCATTTTGGCTATTGATGGTGGAAAAAGAATGTTTTTCGATGTTGAAAGGTTAATGGGGCTGTCAATTAGCTTGGTTTAAATGACTAGATCTTTCTAAAATAGAAACAAGACTTTTTAAAATGAAATTCTTGAGTAAGGAGTTAATGAAGCTGCCAAGTTCAGTCTACATTGGCATCTTAAGAAATTCAACTACCTATTTTGTTGTTCTTTTGAGTTACAAAGAGTAAAGACTTGCAGCTGATTGAGTGAACTTGTGATGGAAGCTAGGTTTGATGGGAACGCCGAACTCGTTGCTGAGTTGGTCACTGCTAATGGATTTAAAGCTGCTTATGCAATCAAGGATGGTGCAGAAGGACCACGGGGATGGAAGGTATCTAGTGTCACTCACCTCTTTTCAACTTAAAGATGTTAATTTTATCTGCTTACCATATTCTCAATCTGATTGAATGGACTGCAGAATAGTGGGCTTCCTTGGACACCACCAAAGAAAGGCTTGAGTTTGGATTTTGGCAATTTGGCAGAGGCTATTGGAGTATGTATCTCTTCTTTCTCTAATATTAGTTTTAATTTTCGACTTGGATGCACACTCATAATATGAATATTGATAGCTTAGTTCAATTGAGAATTTAAGCTGGCGAGAAAAGGAACTTATCAACGTATGATGCTGTCTTAGATGGATACACTTTTCATTATATTATTAAAGTTTATCTATATTCTTATGCATAATGTTCATAAATGTACGGATGTTTATATTAATGTTGTTCTAGATTCTGGATCAGAAGCACTTGTTTCATCACTTTGAATATGTTTTGTAGCATCCTGCTTGAGATATTGAATTTATTTACATAATGTTACTTGGTTCATTGGATTGGAGGACAAAATTATCATATGGAAATACAAGATTTTGATGTTCATAACATATTTTCCATTTAAAACTAATTGATGGAAGTTTACTGCAGGAGAGCTCTGATGGTTTGGCTGTTACTCTTGGGATTGCTGCAGCTACCGGACTCGGTGTATTAGCTTTTACTGAGGTTGACTTGATGAGTTACTTTACATACTATTTCTCTTTTTCCCAAGAAAAAATCATATTCTGACACATCTATACTGTTGTGGAGTTGTTTGTTGATGCTGTTTCTCTATCTATACTGTACAGATAGAAACAATTCTCCAACTTTTAGGATCAGCTGCAATTATTCAGTTTGCTAGCAGGAAGCTTCTATATGCTGAGGTAAATACAGTGGAGTCATCAAATTGTCTATGGATACAGTGTATGTTTAGTTTTCTACATAAAGCATTCCATGTAAGTTCTGTTATTTTATATGACAGGATCGAAAGCGAACACTACAACAGATCGATGAGTTCTTGAACACCAAGATTGCCCCTAAGGAGCTTGGTGATGAAATAAAAGTACTTATGACATTTTTTCCCCTCTTCAGTAATTCATAAACAATATAACATAGCTATTTCTAAAAAATTGCTTAATGTGAAACTCATTTCTGCCCTTTCATATCCTGTTGTTGTTGTATGGTTGTGAACATTAGCAAATTGGAAAGGCTCTTCTACCAACTTCCACCAACAATAAGGTTCTTCCTGCACCAACGGAACAAACCTCCGAGCCTACTACAGCAGATACGACTGTACAGAAAGCAGAAGCTACTCCTGACACTATATCTGAGTCCAAAGTAGATGCAGTAGCAGCCCCTTCTCCAGAAATAAATTCGGCCGAAGTTAAGGCACAATCAATTCCAGGGACTCCAACACCCCTTTCACCATACACCAGTGTATGTCTCAACTCTCAACTTCATTGCTTCATAAAATTTTCACTTGCTGTATTGGTTAGATTTACTTATAGCAGCCAACTTTCTTGGATTGATCTTCCATATATGATTTTGTTTTGTAATTAGTAACCATCTATCCTGAGACCCCTCTGATAGTTTGTTTTTCTTTAAGTATGCTTATTGTTCTTCATGTTCATCAGTGTTACCCTTTTTTTCCTTTACTTTGCAGTATCCTGATTTGAAGCCTCCAACATCTCCCACCCCTTCACAGCCCAATTTACAGAAAGCAGAAGCTACTCCTCCGGACACTATATCCGAGTCCAAAGTAGAAGCAGTAGCAACACCTGCTCCTGAAATAAATTCAGCCGAAGTTAAGGCACAAGCACCTCCAGCAACACCAAGACCCCTTTCACCATACCCAAGCGTATGTCCCAACTTCCATGCTTCATAAAATTTTAACTTCCTTTGAGTGTTAGCAATACACAGTTCTTTTATCTCTTCCTATTTCTGTGGTTTCTATCAAAGTTTGAAGCTTTTAGCAGAGTGAAGTTTTAGTCCTGTATAGTATAACTTTTAGCTTGTGTGCATGGTTTTGATAAGAAATTTTGTACTACCTTGTTCCAAAAATAATTAATGAATTAGGAGATTGTTTTCTTCATATATGCTTATCCCCCTTTTCCTTCTTTGAATTGCAGTATCCTGATTTCAAGCCTCCAACATCTCCTAGCCCTTCACAGCCCTAGAATTTTGTTGTTGTATACCAGGAAGAGAATTATATAGCAGGGAATCTTTTGTGTAAAATTTCCAATGCCATATCAAAATCTTTATGTACAATGCAATGGTCTTGCCACATAAAAATCTTAAACTTACCTAGCATTTTAGGTTGAAGATAAGATCCATGTGGTAGGTTGTATTATTTACAATCTTTTGTGAATACTCTTCAATTTATGCTACTTTCTACAATCTTTTTGTAATTGATGGATAGTTTATAGAGTTGACTTTCATATTACTTATGTTGTGATTTTTCTTACTAATATAGGGAATAAAAATTGTTTGCTCTTACAACTGGCTATCTTGTGTTAGAGTGAAAGAATAGTATAAATAAATAAGTAAATGTCAAATGGTCCTTAAAAGATTTTTTGTTTAATCAAATTTGTCCTTCAAAAATTTTAAGTTGGTCACATTAATCTTTCCACCACTTTCGTTGTTGACAGCGCCAAAATTTGTTGATATAACACGTTAAGTGATACCACACTAAAGTGATGGAAGCGATGAAAGGACTAATGTAACCAACTTAAGATTCAAACTACGTACATTATTAATATGAAAAATAAGAGACTTAATGTATTCTACAACTCTCACAACATTCTTCTTTAACTCACATTAACAATACAACTGCATAAGCATAACATGATTCTCCATAACTCATTCTAACTCTAATATTTGTTCTTTGCAATGACAAATAAATCACACTAAGTACCGATCACATAACCACCAAAATAAACTTCCATTCAATACTATTTTATTCATTCATATTTTGTTCAGATCCTTTAGGAGTTTCTGTAAGACTTCCTTGGAGGCTAACTTTTCAGCTGTCTTCTCATTTGCAGCTTTAGCAGTAAATTTGTGAGGGATCCCATTATTAGCCTTCACTTCAACTTTGACTGAAGCTTCACCATTGCTGCGGGACACCAGGGTTTTTGTCCTTTTATAGTTTTCTCTTTGGCATAGTTCATGCAATTGCCCAATCGGATGAAGCCGTGCCGTTTTAGGTGTAACCAGGGGTTCCAAAAGAGGCCTTATGCTTCTGAACACAGCCTCTTTACTGTATCCTGAATCAACATAAATGGCTCCTGCTACAGATTCCATAACATCTGCAACTACCTGTTAGAAACAGAAATACTATCTCATGACAAATATTTAAGATACCAGTTTGTCTAATGGCTGTGTTTGCATCCAGAGAAGTCTAATAATGAGGAGATTCATGAATATGATACTAATGTGAATAAGGAACTTTTGATAAGAAAGAAATCTTGCACTGAAGGATAAAAGCTCACATGAGGGAAAGATGTCTCCAATTCCCATCCAAAAGTTGATTTTAAATTTAACTTCTCAACTTCATTCACTGTGTCTGCAATTTGCTTGTCTAGTTCCTGTGAGTTGTGGAGTATGTGTTCATGCAACTTAACTTTAATGGCTGAAATTGCATAACACTCATTATTCACAGAAATAGTCCTCATGACTGTCAAAAATTCGGACGACGCATCACGATACTCCTCGTAAAAATGCTGCGTGATGCAATAGTCCAACACCGCATCGCCAAGAAATTCTAGCCGCTGCAGGGCAAGTTAACACTCGAAATTTCAATCATCACAATACAAGAAAGAGGGAAAATGAGTAACACTAGTTCTGTTGAAATGTTCTTACTGGTTAGAATCTAAGTAGTCTTGTATGTACCTGATAAGATGATGGAACACCAGGGCGCTTGTAAGAACCATGGGTCAGAGCTTCTACTAAAAGATAAGGGTCTTTGAATGTATAGTTCAATAAGGATTCGGATTCTAAAAGCTTATCAAGATTCTCCAGGGGGATGCTAATGTGGCTTTGATATGGTATAATGTTGGTATCAACCTCAATTCCAATCCAATTCATAAATGCCATAGCATCTTCTTCACCTCTTGATACTGTGCTACTGCTAAGGAAGGCACCAATTAGTGCCTCAACAACATCAGCAACAACCTTGTTCTCCATGTTTGTTTTTCTTCCAGAAGCATACACTCTGGTTCTGCTAGAAGCACACACTTCTTTAAGTGAGAGATCTTCTGACTTATCACCCGGTATAATCCATTGTTTCGGATTCAAAGTTTCTTTTCGTATGAAGCCCTGCAACATATAGATTTCCATTAAGGAATAAAAATTAAACCACCTCATATAAGTATAACCATCTTTGTTGCATAAACTAATTCAATACTCAGATTGCAGAGTGATGAAGAATCCAGCAACATTTTTTAATTTCTAGCACAAAAATGGTAGTGTTGAATAAAGGAGAAAACAACATAAGCTCTTACTAACTGATATCAAACATGTAAAATGTTTGAAAACAAATATTAAGGAATTAGAGTACCGGAAGACTGCTGCTGCACCCTAACTTAAACAATTGAGCATTCGAAATCATGTTCTTCCTCTCTTCAGTAAGAGGACCCTCACGAAGATTTTGTTTGGTCTTAAAAAGTTGTTGGGTAGCAGCATACTTGAGAAAAGAATCTCCAAGTGTCTCCAAGGAATCATAGTCAAAAACCTCTTGACATTCCTTTGTAGTAATTGCTTGCAATACCTGCAATTAACAATAATATATATTCATAAGTTTAAACAAGAAATATAATGTGATGGCATGCATCTTTCACAGGAAGAAGAAGCACACCTTGATGATTGGGATATCATTTTGCATACAATGATCCGAAAGCATCTTCTTTAAGTTGAAAGCGATGAGCAAGGACTCGAGCCGATGCATGATTGATGGAACAAATGTGAATGAGTATATGGTTCTGATTGATATTGGTGACATGATTATATTACAAAGTTCTGGTGGCAGCTCATAAGATCCCATGCTTGGTTCTAAATAGGCAAAACATATAAAAACATTTCCCATCATACTGATAATGAATTGTATCATACAAATTTCACTAGAATTTATGAGCAACAAAGAGTTAAACCTCTCATCCTTTTTTGTCTGTTCTTCTGCAGGTAATTTCCCACTTTAAAAACACTCCTTCCTGCAAGTAGGGATTGATGTTCAAATCGTAATTCAATATGTCTGAAAATTTGAAACAAGAACCATGTTATCTATAGCCCTCTATGAACATATCAAGTAGATATAACCAGATACAACATACAAGATATACTACTTACTTGTTTTTGAAGTGATCCTTGTATGTAATTGCTTTCTTACCTCCATTCTTTAGAGGTGAGTTTCCATTCAAGTCCGTTATACCATGAATAATGTAAATTTCATTATTATGAGGGGTAGTGACCACACAATTCCTAAGTTTACAATAGCAAACTAGTCCATTTATGGTCATCACATCAGCATGATGATCCTTACAGTCACAAGTACTTTCAGATGAAAAAGGAACACAAGAGATAGTGTTCCAATCAACAACTGAATTTGAAAGTCCCTGGTTTGCAGCAGTGGCTGGGAGCAGAAGATAATCAATTTCAGGATTATCTCCAAAACAGAACTCATCTCTTGGATTCACATCAGCATGCAAAAGGATCCTTAAGAGGGTGGTCTGAAATCTTCTACAAGTTTGAACCTGTAGAATTTAAGTGTTCAAATATATCCCCAAAAGAACAAGAAGCTTGTAGTACCCAAATATTGTTCTTCATGTAAGTAAGGTTACCTCATGTGGACTAAGATCAATGGGTTCTACTTGTCTGAGATTGACTGAGATGTTCCCTCTTTGGGCAGATAACTCAAATAATTGTGTGTTTTCTATTATTTCCGAGTCAAGTTGAGTCCTCATTGCAAGAACAATGTCCTGAACCGATACGTTATACTCATAATCCTGCTTCAACTCAATCAAGTAGCAATGGTATGTTACAGTGCAATCTGCATTTGATGAACAATTGACCAGTTCGGATGGCACATATCTGGGTTGTGGCTCATTATTACCTGCATATAAATGTCATTTAAAG
Organism: Arachis duranensis; assembly: GCF_000817695.3. Classification (NCBI taxonomy): domain Eukaryota; kingdom Viridiplantae; phylum Streptophyta; class Magnoliopsida; order Fabales; family Fabaceae; genus Arachis; species Arachis duranensis. The sequence goes on from NC_029777.3 coordinate 2,606,007, forward strand.
TTGTTAATATAATAAAGTGAAAACTTTAGTCAAAACTGTTTCAGAATCAGAAGTAACTGCCGAATATACCATAAGAAAAGATAAGATGATGATGTTAGTAAGTAAAGTAAGCAGTTAGTTACCAGAATGTTCCATGACAATGCGTCAGCAAATATATATCCGTACGAAGATTTTGTGGTATGATATAAATGAGAGGATGAATGTGTGAGTGAGTGAAGTTGCATTAACTATATATAGCAGGGAGGAGGAAGTGAGTGTGTTAGGGAGTAGGGACCACACCACATTCGTCCAAATGAAACGATTGGAATTTTGGTCTCCTTAGTGTACAAGTTGCTTGCTCAACAAGTAACCTCAATTCTCAATTATGTGAAAAATGGATCCATTTTTTTTAACATTCAAAGAATAAAGTATGACTCTTACCTTTAATTTTATAAGTGAAACTAAAAATAAATAGAAGAGAGAGAATAATAAAAAATAAAATTAAAATGGATACTATCCAATTTTTTTTTTCACTGATCCACTCCTATTATGTGTAGTGACTCCTCAATTCTTTCTTTAATTTAACAGTGGCTTGCTAATTATTATTACTAATAATAATAGGAAATAAATCCTTTCAATTTTTTAATTATTTAATAAAGTAAAATTTTATATTTTATATTTTATAATTATTTAATAAAATAACATTTTTTATTTTTTATTTTTTAAATAAAACAAAAAATAGATAAAAAAATATTGAATAGTAAAAAATTATACTTTTTTAAACAATTAAAAAATTAAAAGAATTAACTCTCCTAATAATACTAGATTTATAACGCTTGCACAACACCAACAAAATTAATATATATTTTATATAAAAAAATATGTAATAAAAATTTTCTACTAATTATTGTAAAATNTATTTGTTATTCATTTGTTGTGGAGCAATTGATTTGTGTGTTTATATGGTTTCAAGTAAGTACAAATGCACCAGTCATTATTTTTAAGAAAAGAATATATATGGCAAAGAATTAGATGGTTTCACAACGATTGGATTACATATTTTTTAAGTTTTTTAATAATTGTTAAATAGTTTTTATTTAATTTTAATTATAAATTAATCTTTTATATATTATTTTATTATTCATTTATCATGTTTATTAATAATAAAAAACAAAAATAATAACGAATTAGATCTGTTAATCATAATAAATATTTTGGTAATTCTAATCAATTAGAATTTTGTCCTTGATTTGTTACATCCGTAAACGCCGATGAAATAGTGTTTCTTGGAAATTCAATCGATTGAATTTGCAAGGCATGTGAGTTTTTTCCTAATTTAATTAATTGTTTGTGTTATCCAATCGATTTATGTCTTTTCACAATTCAATCGATTGGTTGTGTTATTATTGAATTGTGCACTGCGTTATATATTACGTTATTCTAAATTTTTCTGCTTGTATTAATTAATTATTGTGGTGTTTATTTTGGTACGGCGATAAATTTATACTTACCAGTACAATAAAAATATGATCAAATTAAAACATGACATGTGGATTATGTTTTTCACGTTAATAATTAATTTTTTTTAAATACATATCATATTAATGATTTTACTAAATCACCCTTATACTTTAATAAAAATAAAAATAAATTTTATTTAATTTTTACAAAAAGACTTAAATATCTTTTTTTTTATATTAGAGAAAAACAACCCTAACTCTTTAATTTAATTAAAATTCAATTAACTTTAGTTTTATAATTTTAAATATGAATCAATTTAAAAATTAAAACCAAAATATATTTTATTATTCATATAAACTAAAAAATTGCTTTGGTTATCATGAATCCTAATCTAATCTCTCCTATCCCCTTCATACCAGAATGAAAAATATATCTAAAAATTATTCTTCTTCTTTGTATACCAATCTACTGATAAAGAGCAACCTCACCCTTTATCTCTACTAGACAGCAGCAGTCTATCCTCAATTTCTCACCCTCTCCCTTCCTCGTCGGATTCTGCCATTGCCCTTCCTCTCTTGATTTCGACTTAGTCATTGATCAATTCAACGCTTCCTGTAGGTCCTACTCTTCTTCGCTTGTGCATCGATGCTTCACCTTCTACCCCCAACGATTCCCATATTTCAGGTAATGAATGAGACCCTTAGGTTCTCAATTTTCCTGGAATATTAAGAAAAACGTTGAAAGATATTCACTTTAAAGGTATACTACTACCTACAGTTCTCTCTAAATATCCCAAGTTCTGTAAGATGATGATATAATATGTTTAACTTTTATAATTTTGCAGAATATATAATTCCTGCTAATTGGATCATTCTGGCTATTACACCAAATCTTCATTGAACTTAGAAATATACGAGGATCCACTTACTTTCCATCCATGGCGCTGGAAAGTGTGTATGAAATTTTCATTTCCTTTATTTATCTAATTACTTTGTTAACTTGATCACTAACAAATTTGTTACATTTTTTTAATGCAGACTCCTTCACTGTGTCCAAAAATTTCAAGTATTTTGGTGGAAGATTGGCACAATGTCTGAGTTGAGTAGAACTTTCAAAGCCACCTTTCTTCATGTTTTGGTCACAAAATATAGGTAACACATTAAACAATAATTATCACAAATGTTCATAAAGCTATGCACAAACTGACAAACATATATATATCAACTTTGTGGGCACAGGATTCGGTGGTTCAGGAACCTTTGGACCACTTAGTGGTCCAAGTAGAAAACATGTTTTTAGAGTTTTTTTATCAATTGCTACGTAGTTCTTGAACTAATTTTAATTACAAATCAACCCCATATATTTTATTTAATTATAAAAATAGTTTTTTATTTTATAAATTATTATTTTATCAATTATCAATTATATTTATTAACAATCAAATACAAAAATAACAACCAATTATATCCTCCATTCATCCTAATAATTCCAATTGATTAAAAAATTAACTTTGATCTCGTTACGTTCGTCCATGGTGTTAGAAGGTATTAGTGCAGTTTTTATTAAGCTATAAAATAGGAGCTAAGTGGCTTTGTATAATAACTCTCTAATAACACATTTTTTCTCATTCTGATCTTAATCAATTTTGGTCATTACTTTCTCTGCATCATTCTCTCCTTTTGGCATAAGTGTTCTTTCTCAATAGGTGCAAGATCACTTACATGGTATCAAGAGCACATTGAAAACGATCATGGCTCTACCCCTTGCAACTTCATCAACAAATCTCAAGAACGCACTGGTTCCTCTGGCAGACAAACTTGAAGAAAATAACTTCTCAACATGGAGGCACAGCATCCTTCTAACAATTCAGACGCTAGAGCTTGAGGATCATCTCGATCCGTCAAAAATTCCATCACAGCAAGAATCAGTTACAATTGTTGAAGAAAGTAAAAGCTCAGATTCTGCACAACAAACTCCAACCCCCTCTGTTACAAAAGATGAGGTCCCTGCAACATCGAAATCCATACCTACATCAACATTTCAAAAGGACTCATCCAAATACAAAGAATGGAGGCAAAATGACCTTGCACTCATGACGTGGGTTGTGTCCTCCATGAACGGTACATACAAGAACAAGATGGTACACTGCGTTACTTTTGCTGAAATGTGGGAAAAGATTAATCACATCTTTACAGTCTCTTCAAGAACTCGTATTCAAAGTTTAAAGACTCAGCTTAGAGCTTGCAGGAAAACTACAACAATTGCTGAATATCTCTCTACAATTCGCAAGATTGCAGACTCCCTCATTGCTATAGGTTACTCATTTCAAGAAGATGATCACATCCAAGCTATCTTGGATGGTCTCACAGAAGAATATCAAGGTTACATCACATCAGTGATGTCTCGAATGACAAATTTCACAATTCATGAAGCTGAATCATTTCTGCTTGCCTATGAAGATATGCTCGAGAGGTTTAAAAAGCCTGAACAAGGGATTGTTTTAGCAAATTTGGTTCAAGCTTCTCCATTTTCACCACCAAACTTTGGAAGAGGCAACAATGGATGAAGGGGCCGTGCTGGGAGACCTATGAGAGGGGGTGTTAGATTTATGAATTCAAGACCCCAATGCCAATTATGTGGTAGAATGGGTCATGTAGTACAAAATTGTTATCACAGGTTTGATGCTCAATTTCAAAATCCATCATCTTCAACATCTTCTCAGACTGCAGTTCCATATGCAAATTCACTTCCACCACCTCCTCCAGCATCCTTTCATCAACCTCGGGCATACATGACCACCTTTTCCACCATGAATGCCAGTGCATGGTACCCCTTCCACCATGAATGACAGTGCATGGTACCCAGATTCTGGTGCTTCACATCATATTACTGCTGAACATGCCAATTTCCTGAATTCCACCGATTCATCACAAGGCCCTGAGCAACTCTTTGTTGGTAATGGTCAGAGAGTACCTATTTTACATCATGGATCTACAATTCTTTATGATAAATATCAAAATATTTCATTTAAATTGAATAATTTACTGCATGTCCCTTTTATTACACAAAATCTTTTGAGTGTGTCCAAATTCGCTGAGGATAATAAAGTCTATTTTGAATTCTGGCCTAAATCTTGTATGGTTCGTGATCAGGTGTCCAAGGACATTCTCCTACAAGGAATAGCTAGAGGAGGCATTTACTCTTTTGATAATCTAGTGGTGCCAACAACATCTCATCTGAATCCTACTACAAGCAATTTGTCTAATTTTGTTTCACATTGTAAATTTGCTAGTACAAAAGATCATAAAAAATCACGTTTGTGTAATGAAGATCCTATTAATGCTACTGATTGTAATAATTCCTCTATCAATAGCAATATTGACAATAATAGTGATTCTTTCTTGAATAATAATGCAGTAAAGAGTTCCTTTGATTTTATCTTTCCATCCAATTATACTACACCTAATTCTCACTTTTCTATACCTGATTCATTAGGATCTAATGTTAATTTTGTTACTTCTTCTACAAGAACATCATTAACACCTTCTATGAATTATCCTGTGGCTTATTATACTTATAATAAGAAAATTGATGACTTAGAGCTCTGGCATAAAAGACTTGCCCATAGCTCTCTTAGGACAGTAGCTCAAGTCATGCACCAGTGTGGCATACAAACCTCCCCAATTGATGAAAGTCATAAAGTGTGTGAATTTTGTACCATTGCAAAAATGCATCAATTACCATTTAAGACATCAGAATCTGTTTATACACAACCCTTAGAATTAGTATATGTTGGCATTTGGGGTCCAGCTCCCTTTCCTTCTCATCATGGCTACAAATATTATATTAGTTTTTTAGATGCATTTAGTAAATATACTTGCATTTTTCTCTTATTCAACAAGAGTCAGGCTCTAGAAGCTTTTCAAAAATATAAATCTTTTATTGAAAATCATACAGGTTGTCGAATCAAGGCCTTGCAAAGTGACCATGGCCAAGAATTTCTATCTAAAACATTTTCTGCATTTCTCTCTAACAATGGTATATTCCATAGATTGTCATGTCCATATACACACCAACAACAAGGATCTATAGAGAGAAAACATAGACACATTACAGAGTGTGGCTTATCTCTCTTGGCCACTGCTTCAATGCCTCTTAAACATTGGGACTCGGCCTTTGTTACTGCAGTCTATGTCATCAATCGCTTACCTACTCCAGTTTTGGACTCTAAAAGTCCTTTTGAGGTTTTATTTAAGAACAAACCAGATTACTCTACTTTTAAAGTCTTTGGGTGTGCTTGCTATCCTTTATTGACACCTTATAACAAAAGAAAATTTGATTTTAAATCTCAAATGTGTATTTTCTTAGGATATGATTCTAATCATAGTGGTTACAAATGTTTATCTAAAGAAGGCAGAATCTATCTTGCAAGAAATGTAGTGTTTAATGAGTTTCTGTTTCCTTATCACACTTTGTTCCCAATTATTAGTACTAATCTTTCAAATGCAACAGCTCCTCCCAAGCATGTCATTGACAATGCTTCAAGTTCATACTTTCCTGTCTTTAGAAGAAGTACAATGCCTTCATCGAGCACTTCTACTAATTCCAACAATATCATCTATACTACAACCCCTACAACCAGTGCTGATATTACTTCTAGTAGTCAACATACACCACCTATGATTTTTGATTTAAATACTATACATCCACAAGCTTCTGCTGCTAACCAACAAACACACCACCAGTCCACGACAATTTTAAACTCTGAATTTGAAACAAACATTCCCCCCATTCCACAATTACCACCACCAACCACAAAAGAGCGTAATACCCACCAAATGATCACTAGATCAAAATCTGGTATATCAAAGCCAAAAACCTTTCTGGCCAAAATAGTAAACAATATTGATTTAACAAAAGAAACCCCAATTACAGTTCAACAGGCATTACAATGCCCTCATTGGAAGGAGGCCATGGACAATGAAATCAAGGCTCTCTACAAGTGTAATACTTGGACACTAATAGATCCACCACCAAATGCAACAATAGTGGGTTGTAAGTGGGTTTTTGCAGTAAAGAAAAATCAACATGGTGAAATCCTTAGGTATAAAGCTAGATTAGTTGCCAAAGGATTTCACCAAATTGAAGGCATTGACTATGAGGAAGTCTATAGTCCTGTTGTACGGCCTATCACAATTCGAATAATCATAACCATAGCATTAACACAAGGCTGGGTTATGAGACAATTTGACTTTGATAATGCCTTTCTCAATGGCAAATTAGAAGATAAAGTGTTTATGCAGCAACCTCCGGGCTACAAAACTCAGAGTTCTACAAGAGTGTGCAAGCTACACAAGGCCCTCTATGGTCTTAAGCAAGCCCCCAGAGCATGGTATCTGACACTAGCGCACACTCTAAAACAGTTTGGATTCTCTAACTCAACCTCCGATATAGCTTTATTCATTCGAAGATCTCATAATTCTGTTATATACATGATCATTTATGTTGATGATATAGTGATTACAGGCTCTAACCCAAATGAAATTGATGATTTAATTACTTCTTTGAATTCAATTTTCTCTCTAAAAGATTTAGGCAAATTCAATTATTTTTTGGGGTTAGAGGTTCAATTTTTGGCAAATGGTAAACTATTACTAACACAATCTAAATATGTACATGATCTGTTAATTAGAGCAGGGATGAACCAGTCAAAATCAATGCCAACACCAATGGTGTCTTCATTAAGATTGCACAAGAATGACTCAGAAATTTTTGACGACCCTAAGAAGTATCGATCAATTGTTGGAGCACTACAATATTTGACCATCACACGACCAGATATTGCTTTTGCAGTAAATAAGTGCTCACAGTTCATGCATCAGCCAACAATTGAACAATGGAAGGCTGTCAAGAGAATCTTGAGATACTTACAAGGTACCCCTAATCAAGGCTTAGTGTTTAACAAATGTACTGACTATAGAATTATTTCCTTTGCTGATGCAGATTGGGTGACAGATTTAGATGATAGAAGGTCGATCAGTGGCTATTTGGTATTCTTAGGAAGCAACCTCATTGCTTGGAAGTGTGGAAAACAGTCGAAAGTTAGCAGGTCGAGTACCGAAGCTGAATATCGAGCGGTTGCCTCTGCTCAAACAGAAGTCATGTCTATACAGCAGCTTCTTCAAGAGTTGCAAGTTCCACAACAAGTGACACCAACGATCTACTGTGACAATCAAAGCACTTGTCACCTAGCTGTGAACCCAGTTATGCATAGCCGTTGCAAGCATCTTGAAACTGATCTACACTTTTTGAGAGAGCTAGTTAATAGAAAGCAACTTTTTGTAGTTAATATACCTGCACAAGATCAGATAGCAGATATATTGACCAAACCCCTGTCTTGTAAATTGTTTGAACGGTTTAAGTCCAAGCTTAGGTTGGGAACAAAGCCCCAACTAAGCTTGAGGGGGGGTGTTAAGGGAGAAGAAGTCAAAACTTAAGTAACAACTTAAGTAACAGATTGCATGAAGTCAGTAAAATTCTGTTATGAGAAGAATTCAGTTAGAGTGGCTGTTAGAGGTTGTTAGAGGGTATTAGTGCAGTTTTTATTAAGCTATAAATTAGGAGCTAAGTGGCTTTGTATAATAACTCTCTAATAACACATTTTTTCTCATTCTGATCTTAATCAATTTTGGTCATTACTTTCTCTGCATCATTCTCTCCTTTTTGGCATAAGTGTTCTTTCTCAATAGGTGCAAGATCACTTACACATGGCTTCCAAATCGTGTTTCCTTGAAATTCAATCGATTGGTTTACACTATATCACAAAACAATCGATTGAAAGTTGTAAGGTAGAATGGTAAAAAGCTTATACCAATCGATTGTTTATACTTTTCAATCGAATGAATGCCTCAAAACAATCGATTGTGTACATAAAATCCTAAAAAATACAGTTCTATCTTTTTTAATTAAGTTAGCTTTAAAACACCAATAATGCTTTTTCATGTGCTGCTTTTAATCTAAAATTCTAGAAAAAAATTGATTTAAAATATTATAATGTTATTATATTGGCACAACACTTTATTTTTGTATGATAAATATAAGTACATTTTTATATAAAGTATTTAAAGTATATAAAAATGTACTCCTACTATTAAAAAAATATTTAAAAAGTCATTAAATTTTTATATGTTATTAAAATTTAATAAATACAAGTACATTTTTATATGTTATTTTTAATTCAATGTACTAATAGGAGTTAAAATTAATTTATATTTAATAATTTTATACTAAAATTAATTTACTATAATTTTGTTTTATACTTCTTTTAGTATATTTTTTTTATATTATATAGTATTTTTTCTAGTATCTTATTGTACAATGTGTAATTCGAATTACCATTTGATTCGAAATGTGAGTAATTCGAATCAATTTGATTCGAACTTCCTCCTACTCACGTGTTCCTACTAATTCGAATTGATACAATTCGAATTATGTTCTAAGTTGATTCGAATTACTTGTATGCAATGGTTGTGAATAATTGGAGCTGTATTGATTCGAATTATTAAGGAATGTAATTCGAATAAAGTTGTTTCGAATTACATTAAAGTGTGCTTTGGTGAATTCTTGTATCAGATCTTGTTTGGCTTATATGCGTAATAAACTTCTCTCCTTGGCTTAAATACGTTTTTTACCCTCAGTTTTATATTAACTCTAAATATATTAAAAGAATTTACTCAATATATTCTAACATTTAACTAATTGCAAACACTTACCCAAAACATATTTACAAAAATTAGAGCACTGGTTACTAATATTTTAACGAAACTAAATTTGTGCATAATACAAATAAATAAATTAAGCATACTAACTACTTGATACGCTGCTACCTTATCAATATCATATACTTTTTGTATTTTTTACTCTGCCTTACTTGAATAAAAGCAAAAGGTACTATTGATCGGCAAAATTAATTTTATAAATTACCAATCTATAAATTAATTTTATGTACCATTACCAATCGATTGAAATTGGCAAAACATTCAACTTCATCACCTTCCAATCGATTGGATTATATTACCAATCGATTGAATTTGGCTAAAACTTCAATGTCATCACTTTCCAATCGATTGTATTTAGCAAATCCATGTTGTTTTCGTGAATTCAATCGATTATTTTGAGGCATTCATTCGATTGGAAAGTATAAACAATCGATTGGTATAAGCTTTTTATCATTCTACCTTACAACTTTCAATCGATTGTTTTGTGATATAGTGTAAACCAATCGATTGAGTTATCATTCAATTGATTGTTTTGAAAAACCAATCGATTGAATTTCAAGGAAACACGATTTGGAAGCCATGGACGAACGTAACGAGATCAAAGTTATTCTAAAAAACATGTTCAAGGACCACTTTTTAAATTACAAACTTAAACGGTTAGTAAAAATTATATATTTTTCTAAATGTTTCTAGGCACCGGATTCGATGGTTCCAGAACGTTTGGACCATTAAATGGTCCCATAACAAAACATGTTTTTTAAGGTTTTTAATAACTAATAAATAGTCCTTATCTAATTTTAATTACAAATTAATCCCATATATTTTATTTATCATAAAAATTATTTTTTATTTTATAAATTATTATTTTATCATTAATCTATTATGTTTATTAATAATAAAAAATAAAAACAATAACGAATTAGATTTTTCATTGTTCGTAATAAACTTTTTTGCTATTCCAATCGATTAAAATATTATATTTGATCCATAACATTCGTCCAGTACTGTGAAATCGTGTTTTTTTTTTAAATTAATCGATTGGATTATCAAAACAATCGATTGAATTTCAGATTTTTCATAACTCAATCGATTGGACTACATATCACAAAACAATCGATTGAAAATTGCAAGGTAGCATGATTTTCACAAAAATCAATCGATTAATCATATTACCATGATTAAAATGTGAATTTTTAATAATTCAATCGATTACTTATATTACCCAATAGATTGAATGCTTCAAATTGAAAGAATTGATTGATAACTGTTAATGGAAAAAATTTGAGGAAATACACGCCTATTCAATTTCCCCTTTTTCTTTTCATGGTCACCATAACATTCACATTAAGGTTAAAGTATTCTTAAAGACTTACATAATTGAGATCGACGACATTGGTTAAAAAGATATATGTTAATAAATGTGTAAAATCTTAATAGTTAATGATGCTGTGCAAGTCAAAAATTCTTGGGGGATATAGGCATAAGCATATAGAAGTTGTTATATTCAGAAATTCTACTTAATTATTATTGGTGGTAGGCTGGGTGCAAGGATATATTAAATTATCAACTACTATTATGATTTTGTGAATAAGTATTACTATTTTCTTATATGTATGATCTTTTGTTGCTCCTAGGTGTGAGGCTTTTCCAACGTACCCTAGAACCTACGATTTGGTGCATACAGACGGACTTCTATTCCTCGAAACTTCTCAGCAGCGCAGATGCACTATGCTTGATATGTTTATTCTTTTAATTTGAAACATTCAATGGATTGAGTAGTATAAGCAATCGATTAAATTATTAAAAATCCACATTTTAGTCATTGTTTAATCGATTGATAATATGACCAATCGATTGATTTTTGTGAAAATCATGCTGCCTTATAATTTTCAATTGATTATTTTGTGATAACAACTTGTAGTTCAATCGATTGAGTTATGGAAAACCTAAAATTCAATCAATTGATTTTTAAAGAAACACGATTTCACAGTCCTGGACGAACGCCATGGATCAAATATAATCTTTTAATTGATTAGAATAGTCAAAATATTTATTACGAACAATAGAAGATCTAATTCGTTATTGTTTTTATTTTTTATTGTTAATAAACATAATAGATTAATAATAAAATAATAATTTATAAAATAAAAAATAGTTTTTATAATAAATAAAATATATAGGGTTAATTTATAATTAAAATTAGATAAGTACTATTTATCAGTTATTAAAAACCTTAAAAAACATTTTTTTATGAGATCATTTAATGGTTCAAACGTTCTGGGACCATCGAATCTAGTGCCATGTTTCTAAATTGGTGTTATCTTCTTAAACTTGTATTCTCAAGATTATTTTGATGATAAAACTTTGTATTTAAAATTTGAAAAATATAATGATAATTTTCATAGAACAAATTGTTAATAGATTGTGGTGAATTCTCTTATTAAGAGTTTTTAGAATAATTAATGTGATAAATTGGTGTTCTCTGAGTTTTCTTAATTATATTATCTTAAAATTGAAGTTTAGAATTTTAAAAATAATGCTAATTCTTATCGAATTGAAGGACAAATTAGCACATATGAACCTTTTTTATGATTTTTTAAAATTTATTTAGGATAATTATATTTAAATTAAATTTTAATAAGTATTGTTAATGTTGATTTTTCTCTTATAACATATTCTTAAAGAAAAATGTTAGGGGTATCAAAATTTGTTATTTTTGTCCCTCAGTTACAATATTTAAAAGAATGGGATAAAGTATGTTGTTAGATTTTTAGACTAAAAAAATTAGACTAAAAAAATTTAGTTAATGGCTGAATAATGGTCAAAACAAATAAATTCTGATGATCGACTAGCATTTCTCATTCTTAAAACCTATTATTATTATTTAATCACTGTAAAAACAATAAAGGAAAGAAAAATAATCTTATTATTATCCTACAAGAAAAACGTTAAACACCGTCGGATTTATCGGCATATTTAACGGCAAATTTAGCAATAAATTTGTTGAGTAAACAAGTTACTATCGGATTCAATTTTTTGATAGTAAATTCTCCAGTAATATTTAGAGGAAAGAAAAATTGATGCGATCATTACCGTCAGAATTACCGGCGGATAGCTCAATTTAATAGAATGTTGTATTTTCGTCACGTGTAATGTATTACTGTCGAATATATCCGCCGGTAAATTCGACAGTAAATTTGTCTTAAATTGGAATAGTGCACCTTCTCCCCTCATTTCGAAAGACCATCTCTCTCTCTCTCTCTCTCTCTCTCTCTCCCAAACCACCTCCGACAACCCCTTTGCTAGCGCCGACACCACCAACAGTCTCTAAAGACTGCATGGACTTCTTGCATCGCGTTGGTCATTTTGTCGCCACCATTTTCATCGCTCCTGCCACTGCTGCCTCTGCTTCTTGTGTTGTCGGAGCTCCCTCCTTCTTCCCTCCAGGAAAGTTGTCTTCCTCCCTCTCCCTATTATTTTTTTTTGCAATTTATTAAAAAAATCCTAGTGCAACCTGCTGATTGGTCACTGCCACCATCACTGTACCGTCTGTGCTGCTACTATGCCAGAAATGTCCTCTGCACTACCACTGTCTCTGGGTAACTTATTCATTAGCTAGTTTAGAGTAGTTAAGCCCTAAACCCTAATTTTATTGAGTGTGGTTGAACCTGAACCTGAACCCGAACCCTAATTTATTGCACAAGTAGTTGTTTTGAAATTTTATTACTCTGTTGGTCCCTATAGTTTTGCTAAATTTTCAATTAGGTCCCTACACCTTTTTTGCTTTCAATTGGGTCATTGAACCAATTTTTTTTTCAATTAAGTCCCTATCATGAGTAAAATATTTAGTTTAACAGAATATTCCATTCCCAAATTGAATATATCCTAATTGTCACTCCCCTTCTATTTTGTAATGACAATAATAGCCTTCTTATTTTTTGTTGTCACACTTAGACAAAAATTCCTCCTCTTCCCTTCCCTCTCTGGTTCATCATTTCGTTGAGTACACCATAGTCAGCCGAGCTCAACTCCACTCGTGGAATATTGGTAGACAGTGTCGCTTCTCCGTTGTCACCACCACTGTTGAAGGTGTTTCTATTACTTCTAAATAAGATAATGTTTATCCTTCTCATTCACTGAAATATTTTTCTTATTTTATACATGTGTGGTTTTGATGGGTTATTTGTTGGAGCTTTTTTATTTTTGAAAATGCTTGAATAGGGTTCTATGTTATTTCTTGGAGATTTATGTAGTTTCATTTTTTTGTTTATTCATGTAATTATGGGAGATTCAGACTTTACCATTGAGGTCCACCACGGGAGAAATTTTGTTGATAACAGACATAGGTTAGAGTATTTAGGTAGAATGATTGTAGATGATTTGTATTTTGATGTTGATGAATGGTCTTTGCAAGACATTGTGAGCAAGCTAAAGAAACTATGGTATAAGGGGTACTCCAGGTTATGGTATAAAGAACTAGGGATGGATTTGAACTCAAGTCTTAGAGAGATGAAGTCTGATGGGGATGCGATGAGAATGGCTAGGTCGTTGGTGTCTAGTTCTGTGAAGCATTGTAAGGTGTATGTTGTTGATGCAGTCAAAGAAGGTAAAAGAATTGAAATTACTTCTAGTGATATTGATTATGTGCCAGTGGAAGGTGAGGACAATTGCAGCGGGTTGTTAAAGGTTGAAATGGATGCTGAGTTACAGCCTTCTACTGAGGAAGAGGCATTTGATGATAGTGCTGACGATGGGGATCACGAGGATCACTTTTAGTTTGAGGTGGAGGATAATGATCCACAATCAAATGCTTTCGGGGGATTCAATGGGCCATTGAATGAAGAGGTTCCTGCAGCTAGGGTTGCTCAAGGTGATGGAGGTTTAGGGGAGGTTGATAAGAAAATTGAGGACATTTTTTATGGATACAAAACTGAGAAGATAGATAGTTATGAGGAAGATTCTGATGACATGATAAAGAATAAGAGGTTTCCAAGATACAACGAGGTGGAGATGAGTAGAGAGTACGAATTTTAGGTGGGATTAAAATTTAAATCACTAAATCAGTTTAAAGATGCTATTAAAAAACATGTCCTATTAAATGGCAAGGACACCAGCTTTAAGAAAAATAACAAGGTGAGGTGTAGAGTTGTTTGCAATGGAAGAAAGTCAAAGTGCAAGTGGATCTGTTTTGCAAGTAAAGTTGGAGGTTCTGACTATTTTAGGATCAAGACATTGCATGAAAAGCATACCTGTGGAAGGAATTACAATGGCAGGCTTGCCTCAAGCAATTGGATATCAAATAAGATTGCCAACAACATTAGCCAAGAGGAGGAAATGAAGCTTGCGATAGTTATCCAGACCATTCAAAACAAATATATGGCAAACATCAGTGTTGACAATGCAAGGCTTGTTGGGCAAGGAGAAAGGCAAGCGAAGAGGTGCATGAGAGGGCAATCCTGTAATATGCCAACCTTGGGGATTACTGTGCAGAGATATTTAGGGCAAACCAATGGTCTAGCTTGCAAATAATCGTTGATAGGCCTTCTCTTACACATCAGCCAAGATTTCTGAGAATGTACATGTGCTTTGATACAGTAAGCAAGACTTCTTGGTAGGTTGCAGACCTATTATTGGAGTGGATGGTTGTCACTTGAAGGATGACCATGGACAACAACTGCTGGTTGTTGTAGGAAGAGATCTAAATGACAACTATTTTTGAATTATTGTGGTTGTAGTAGAGGAAGAGACCAAGGACAGTTGGGGATGGTTCTTGGATTTGTTGTCGAATGACATTGGAAAATCAAGAAAGTGGGTGTTTATTTCAGACCAACAAAAGGTATAATCCTTTGAAATGATTAATTTGAATGCTTAAATGATTAATTTATAATGATATTTTGCTGTCTTTGGTGTTCAAAAAACTTTATTCAGGGGCCGATGCAAGTGTTTCAAGAAATGTTGCCAATATTGGAGCATAGACTTTGCTTGATGCACTTACATGCTAACTGTAAGAAGGCTTATGGGGTGGAATTGGTTTGAGGAATCTTATTCTATCTATTGCCAAAGCTACGTATGTGAAAGAATGGGAGAGAAGGATGAATCAATTGAAGAATATCAACAGAGAGTGCTATGACAAGCTAGTAGCTCTGGATACAAAATTATGGACAAAGAGTCACTTCACATTTCTGGCCAAAAGTGACATATTAATGAACAACATCTCAGAGGCATTTAATGAAAGAATTCTAGAAGCAAGAGACAAGCCAATCCTCACCATGTTTGAATGGATTAGGCGCTACTCGATATCCAGATTTGCTGAGGAAAAAAAAAGAAGGCAGAGAGGTATGAGAGTTCAGTTTTACCAAAACTCTAGAAAAGGTTAGATGTAATTATTGTTAGAGCTACAGAGTGGCAAGTTAGGTGGGCAAGAGACCTAAAGTTTGAAGTTCACCATACGAATAGGATGATAATGGAGAGATTTGTTGTGGATTTGCTGGCTGGAAGTTGTAGTTGTAGATTTTGAGGATTGTGTAGTGCAATATTTGAGAAATATTTGAGAAAGGTGCTAATCCTAAAGACTATTGCAGTAACTATTATAGCTCAGCATCATATCTTGCCACCTATGGAAAGTAAGTATCACCAATTAATGGAGAGAACATGTAGCCAAATCTTACATTTCTTCGTACGCAAATTTTCGTTTACGTGAGTGTTTCGACTTTTGTTTTAAACTTTTTTTCAAAGGCTTCTCGGTATAAATTCCTTTCAACTATTATTATTATTATTATTATTATTATTATTATTATTATTATTATTATTATTTTTAGAGGTCGTAACACCTTACCACTTCAGTTCTTTTATTTAAGCATAAGACTCTGTGTGGTAGGATGTTATAACAACCGTTGCAAAAAAAAAAATTCTAAAAGCAACGCTTTTAAACTGTTGTCTTTGTGAATAACTGAACTACAACTGCTTAAAGCCGTTGCCTATCCAGTTACGGTTTTAAACCGTTACGTCATGTAAGAGAACAATTCTAAACCGTTGTCTATCTAGTAATAGTTCTAAACCGTTCTTTAAAAATTGTTGTCAAACCGTTGTCTATGCCAATAACTATGCAACGGCTTTTTTAGTTGCCGTTGCCTTAGGTAAAAATTCGTTGTCTATGAGCATTGGCAACGACCGCATATACCACAAGTAAAAAAAAAATGTTGCCAAAGCGTTGCCTAAAATTTTAGAAACGGTTTTCCGATCTATGGCAACGGTTTTTGACCATTGCGAAAACCCTTATTTGTTATAGTGGTCCCACGTCTTTTCTTAGATTGGTCTTTAAGTCCCACGTTCTATAAAGTGCTTCTGGATAAAGTTTTCGTATAATTATTCATTTCGATTTTTTGAGATCATCAACTCAACTCCTGCTATAATAAGTCGAATCTTTGTGCTACCGCTCTTATGGAACAACTGTTGTGATACTTCGACTTACATTCTCGTAGAACAACTCACATGCTATGATATTTCTGACTTACATATTATCTTTAAGTCAAACGATCATAGTCGAACTATCTACTATTGTCGAATTTTGTGCTAACAAATACATATAAAAAAATCGCCGATACATCAATCCGTGCATTGCGGTTTGAATAAAAATATTCGCTCAATCTCGTGAGATAGGATTTTTTGGTATTTTCATTGAGTTTGAATTCATGTTCATTCTTCATTAGAATCTCAGTTTCTGGCTTTGGGTCTGATACAAAACATATATCTACGCTTTTCCTTTTAATTTAGTTATATGTATATGATGAACGGATTTTTGACGGTTTAGAATTTCACTAATGAAATCTCGTTGTAAAGTATAGTTTCTAAACCAAACAATAACCCTTTCATACAAAAAGTTGTTTGTCACTAGTACAAACCCCTAAAATTTATAAACCGAAGTATTGGACCTCGGGTCGTTCTCCCTAGGAATTGTAATGAAATGTCTTGTTATTGGTTGTGAGTTATATTTGGGGTTTTTAAGATTTTAGACAAGAAATATAAATGGCAAAGAAAATAAACTAACAACTAGCAAAGCTCTTGGCAAGATATGAGAACTAGAAGTCCTATCCTAGTTATCCTCCTCAATTGTGATGACAAATTGTCTATTGTTCCCACTTAGTTAACCTCTAACCATGGAGGAAAGTCAAGTGGATGAATCAATTTGATTCCTCAAGTCCTAATCAACTCCTAATGGAAAGACTAGCTTTAGAGGCATTCAAATCAATTAGCAACTTCTAATTATCAATCAACAAAGGAATTAGATAACTCAAGAGTCACTAATCACTCTACCTATGGAAGGTACAAAAGAAAAGTATAGTAAATCACAACAAGAATGAATTCTAACAATAATTGAATGCAAAGAATTAACAACAACAATCGAGGAAATCACAATTATCATGAATTACCTCAAATTGTATTATTGAAAGAGGAAATAAAAGAACAACAATCTATCCAAAACAAAATGAAGAATTGCAATTATTAAAGCACATAACTAGAAAGAGGAGGAGGAGAAGATTAAAAATTGGTAAAGGAAAAGTGAATCAAAGCATGAATTAAACCTAGATCTAAGAAGAGAGATTAACCTAAACCTAATCCTAATTCTAGAGAGAAGTAGGAGCTTCTCTCTCTAAAACTAATCCTAATTATGCTATATGCTAGATTGATTCCTTGATGCCTTCCCCTTAATCTTTCATCCTTTTATTCCTTTCTCCTAGCAATTGGCGCCAAAATGGGTTCAGAAACCCTCTCAAATCGCCAGGCACGTGTTGCTTTAATGAAGTCATGTGCGGTCACCGACGCGTGCGCGCACGGTACGCGTGCGCGTCCCTGGTCGATTCTGCAATGTGCGCGCGGGCGCCTTGTGCGCGTGCGTGTGCATGGCTGACTTTGCTTCTTTGATTTTTTATGCTTCTCTCCACTTGTATGCTTCCTTCCTTGCTTCCTTTAATCCATGCCTAGCCTATTTCAACCTGAGATTACTAGCAAACATATTAAGGCATCTTATGGAATCAAAGAGGAACTAGAATTCATCAAAATAAGGTTTAAAAAGCATATTTTTACGCTTAAGCACAAATACGGGAGAGATTACAAAACCATACCAGTTCATAGATTAAATACGAAAAAAGATTATCAAAACACTCTAAATTCAATACAAGATAAACCCTATCATCAGTATATTACTGTCATTGACAAAATATAGTGTCCCTCTTGGCTAAACCTTATGCCTAGCCATATACTACTATGAATTTCTGCATGATCATTAATAAATTCGAGGATAACAACCTCCTCAGTTCGACCGATCTAGTTCTTCGTTCTTACAATTTGTGTGTCAGCGTGGTCGTAGGTTATTAGTTAGCATATCATCGGTTTCAAAGCAGTAGCTACAGAATTCACTAACCAACAACATACAACAATTAGCACACGTGCTATCTAATTGTTCTCTTTTATAACTGGTTACTTTTTTTTTAATATATTTAGGTATAAATTAAAATACATATGTAGTTTAGTTTATTTTTAACATATATTTATATTTTAACATGTATTTTATATTAGTAGTTAATTTTAGTGGTTAATTTTAATGTACACGTAATATAATATTAATATTAATATTAAGGTGAAAACTCACATTATTTTATATATGAAATTAATTGTTAAAAACCATTAAATAATTCAATATATTTAAATAAATTATTATATTAAAATTATTAACTATCAATTTCACATTAAAATAAGTGTACGTGAGTTTTTATCTAATATTAATATTAGTAATTTATATATATTATGACACTAAAAATAGAATTATAAAAATTATCCTTCCATCTTTAATTTATTATGACACAGATGTGTTAGAATATAATTATGATCAATTAATATTATTTAATATATTTAAATATTTATTATAAGAGATTACGTCTTTATTATTATGATTCTCTTAATACTTATAAATACTCTTTTATATTGTATTATTTTACATAACTTAAATAGACAACTTAAATATATTTAACAATATATAAATTTTTTTTTTTCAGTTTAGTTTCTTGTTTCTAACAAGACAAGTGTACCATATATGATATATAGTGGGAGTTTTCCCTAGATTCGCAATTGAAAATTCAAAGAAACACGTTAGTAGTTAAGGTGTTAAGGAGTAAGGACAAAGGACACGGCATTTGAACCCTTTGTTTACTGCTGTCTCCTTTTTCAACATTATCTTAGAATTGGGACCACTGCTTACTCGTTTGGTTAGCCTCTCTAAAATATTAGGGTAACTGATTATTTAACGGCTTCTAAAGTTTCTAGATTCCTTTCTTTTATTTCCCTAACCGTACAAATATTTTCAAAGAACAAGCGAAATCATGAAGCCAAACGCGTAAATATAGATTCAGAGAGAGTCGCGATCACCTTTCACAGGAATAACCTCGCAATTTCATGGAAATTTTGTGGCCCTTTCCTTTTCTCATTTCTTTTTCGTATTTGTTATTATTATTAATCAATATATACGTACATTTTCTGGCTGCACCAATATTAATCACAAATATAAGGTATTAATATACTATCTGTTAATTTATTATCAATAATAATTAATTATTATATTTTAAACACATATATAAAAAGACACATTCAAAAAATATATCTATAAAAATATTTTTATTAAACACAGTCATAAAAAGATATTTTTATTAGACACATCTACAAAAACACTTCTATTAAATACAATTATAAATAAAAATTGGTAGAAGTTAGCAGATATGTTGTTAGTAACGTAACAGAATTGTATTATGTTTGGCCTATATATATTCGGAAAAGCCTTCATGTTTTATTTTTACCAGATATAATGGATTTGTGAAAGTTTTAATCTTTTGACAAATATTTAATTAATTGAAAAATGATTTGGGCCCTTCATTCTTAAGTTTTTTAAAAAACGAAATTTTTATTTGTTTATGTTTATAAAAATAATATATATTTTAATTTTATTTATTTAAATATCAAAAAGATAACTAGATGATGAATTATGATTCTCAATCATTACTCTTCTTAATTCTTACATATTTTTGGTTAAAAATATAATTAGAAAAAGTATGGAAGAACAACGTTTTTTTTAATAATGTAAAGAATAAGTTAAAAAAAGTTAATTTTAATTTTAAAAATCAAATTTTGAATTAATTAGATATAATTTTGTTAGGATTTCCATTAATTCAAGTAAAAAGTAATTGTAAATTCACAAAGGGTTTCTTTTCTTGGGCACAATAATAAGTGCATCCCAATTTCTCACCCAATAATCTTAAACTCTTCCCAATTTATTTTTTCTACCATAGTTGTGGATTGATGCAGTTCCAATTATGCTAAAACCTAAAAGTGCACTACTCTTTAAGGATGTAGTCATGCTTAAGAAGAAGATTAGCTTTTATTGAAAAAATATTAAAATGTATAGCAACAATGAATGTAAAGAAATAATAAGCTTAAGCCTTTTTTTATATTCTTGAACATAATGTTAAGACATTAGAAAATCCTAAAATTGAATCCCCACTGACCTTTATAGAATGTGATATTGTGATTCCAATTATAAGCCCGTGTGTTCACTCATATATATATAGTTTTATTAATTAAATTTAATTAAATTAGTCTAATTTCAATAAAAATTAGTTATAAATAATATTATTCTAAATTTTATTATTTAATTTAATTAAATTTAATTTATAAAAAAATTTAAATGTGTGTAGTATTCAGGGCTCAGCAATCATTAAGACAAAAACGCGGTATTAGAATACGCTAGAACATGACCAAAAAAAAAAAATAAAATACTCTGGCAGGAAAACTTCAACGACGAATGAATCTCGGTCCTATTCACCTAATTAATTGCCTTGTGGTGTCCCATTTGCATTTTCAACCCCATATATATAAAATAAGGTTTAATTCTACCACTGCTACTTACATTATTCAAGAATAAATAAATGGGCAAATTATCTGAATACATTGAATTAATTTAAAATTTATTTAATTATAACTTTTTAAAATAACAGATATATTTATAAATTTTTAAGTTTATGTAAACTGCTACAAAGTATCACAATTTTTAACTTGTACGTCTACAGGATAGTGGGGTGAAAAAATTATAAAGCAAAAATAGTTAGAAAGTCTAGCGATTTTTGAAAAATATGTATCATGTATAAATCAATATAGCAATTTATGAAAAAATAATAGGTAGCATAATTTCTTACAATGCACCTGTAGCGGATTAAAATTTAAAATTGTACATATTTTTTAATAAATAAAAATTTAAAAATTTTTATTATTATTCAATAAAATTTATCTATTTTTTTACACGACTATGTCCGATTGATTATAGTTATAAATTTCTTTTATTTCACAGAATATAAAAGTTAAATTCTTTTTTTAAACACTCTCAAAAGATAATAAAAATAATTTTTTAATATTTTTAAAAAATAATTTTAAATATATTTTTTATACATATTTATTGTTGCTTTTAAAATAAAAATAAAAATTTTAAATTTTATCATAATAATTTTTTATAAGAATAAATTATTTGGATAAACTAAATTTTAAAAATTTTAGAATAACATATTTTTAAAGACCATTTTTAAAAATAAATTAATTTTTTTTAAAACAAACAGTTGAATATTGTACTTTTATTATTGTCTAAAATAAAAGAGTAATGTATTCTCTATTTTTAAGTAAATAAAAATGATTGCTATTGACCTATTATGTTTAAAAAATAGTATCTAATTTGTTAAAAAAATTAAAAATTAATATTTAATTTAAAAATTATAAAAGTAAATAAATTTTAAAAATTTAAAATTGGTTATAAAAAATAAATTAGACAAAATTAGACACCAATTTATAAATACCATATAATTAGCCAAAATAAAAAATCAAAAGAAGATAAAATAATGCATCGCTACGCAAGACTACTTATTTTCGATTCTTAGTTTAATGGTATTTTTGTTTTCTTATTTGATAAATAATTATATTATTATTTCAGCGGTCAAATATTAATTATATTATAACTATCTTTAATTTTGGCAAAAAAAAATATTGATACAGGTCTAACTATTAAATTTCACATTTTTTAAGAATTTTTTTAATAATAGATTAATTTAGATCTTTTTAATCACTCCACCTTAACTTATTTGAGAGATTTGGATAACAATAATGTATACCGAATAGCGGTTTATGCATGAAGTACGGACATTTAGCGTGTCTGCATATCAGAAATATTTCGAACACGACACTCATATTTGACATGTATATTTTGTGTCTAATTTAGTTTTAATAAAAAATAAAAAATTTTCTCCAAATATATTTGGACACACCTAAATACCATCACATGTTAGCGTGTCCAGTCTTATTCTTAACATATATTTTTGAAATGAGTTTAGAAGTAATATATATTATTAATTTTAAAATAAAAAATATTTTAAATACTTTATATAATTAAAAATATTAAAAATAATTAAAAAATAAATTTATATATCAATATCAATAAAATACTAAATATTATTATAATTTATCTAAAAAATACTTTATATTTTATATATATACCGTGTGTTCTGTGTGGTGTTGTGTTCAGTGTCAATGTTCCTGCATCATAGTATGGTACAGATTCTTTAAAAATCGCTACTCCTTCTAACGATTTCTGCTTTACATTTTTTTTTCATATAATCCATACTATTTTATAGCGATTTACGTAGAATTAAAAAATTACAAATATGTCTGTTGTTTTAAAAAATTATAATTGAATAAATTTAAAATTTAATTAATTTATTTATGTTATTTGTAGTTCTTAAGTGGTATCTTTCACAAAAGTAGTTTGATTTACAGTATCAAAATTAACATCATCTGAGCTATCCTGTAAAGTAAATAAAAATGGCACAACGCATGTGCATGTTTATGTTTTAAATATTTACTGTATATCAGTCTGTATCTACCTATGTATAGATCTAAGGCCTTAATAAATGAAGAATTCCGTACACATCCAAGTTAGTAAATAGTGAATTGAAGAACAACAACTAAAGCAAGGGTTTAGAGGAAGGGCGTCACACTCAAGACTCAAGAGTAGTCCCATTGGAACGGATAAGTATCCTGTATCCACATCAACGTAGGCATTACGATGCCAGATTACGTTACCAACATCGTCATTTTGTTTCTGTTTAATCATCACTTTTAGTGAATGAACGAATGAATGAAGTTAATAAAATAAGGGATTTGTTATTGGCAAGTCAGAGATTTCAGTCGATCCCCCTTCGTCGTTGTTGCTGACTCCTTACGTGTGTGCCCTCCCCATTGGCTTTCATTTGAAATGGTCATCACTCTCCTTTTATGCACTACTATTTTCTTATGTTAATGGTCCCACATCGACCACGTTTGTGGAAAACTAAGTGAGGTTGGACAGTCAAAACTATGTTCACACTTCACACTTATTTATATCCCCCTTTTCGCCTCACCTTCGTTAAGCATTAAGCAAGCCCCTTATAACCTTCATCACACTCTCATTTTCTCACAACCTTAATTTTAGGTGCATCAAAAAGTGTTAAGTGTTATTCCATTGCATCTTTTGAACACAACATTAGCATAATGGAATATGCTGAGAATGGGGAACATGGTCTCATCAATGAACTCATCCAAGGGAAGGAGCTAGCAAAGCAGCTATGCAATCTCCTCTCTTCTTCTTCTTCTTCTTCATCCAAAGAAATCTTAATTGACAAGATACTTTCCACCTATGAGAAAGCCCTCACCATGCTCAACTCTGACTCCACCATTCCCAATCTCATTAATTCCCATTCTTCTTCTTCTTCTATAAATGGGAGCCCTTCAAGGAGTGACCTCATTGATAATGATGAAGAATTCAAGGACAAACCCCCCCTCAAGAAGAGGTAACTAATCTCAACAAGTTACTTTTTGAGTTTCCTAGATTGATTGAATTGAATTAGAGTCTGATTCCACCTCCAATTACAGGAAGACTATGCCCAAATGGACAGAGAAAGTGAAAGTATGTTCAAAAACAGGACTTGAGGGATCTTTGGATGATGGGTATAGCTGGAGAAAATATGGACAAAAGGATATTCTTGGAGCCAAGTTCCCAAGGTTAGAATCTTCACAATTCTTCTTTCTTTTCTCTTATTTGTTTCCTTGACCATTCCATTGTGAATTCCCCAAAATCTGAAACCATTCATTTTGCATTGCAGAGGATATTACAGATGCACATACAGAAATGTACAAGGGTGCCTTGCAACAAAACAAGTTCAAAGATCAGATGAAGACCCAACAATGATTGAGGTAAACTACAGAGGAAGACACACGTGCACCCAATCTAAGCATTCCAACAAAGCGTTTCCATCAAAAACAATGTTGCCAGTGTTGGAGAAGAACCAATTCCACAAGTTCCAAAACAACCAACCTCAAAAGCAGGAGAAAATGGAACAAACCCAAGAGGAAATTTTCAACTTTGAAGCAAAGCTTGAGTTGGACACTAACACCAACATCACAACCAAGGATGATGATATCTTCCCATGGTTCTGCTACCTTTCTCCTTCAATGGGATCCGAAAACGGTGATAACGACATGTTGTTATCTGATTCCATGTTCTTGGAAAGCTTTTCCCCTGATATAGCATCATTCATATCACCATCAACTTCAGAATCAGACCTTTTCTGTTTATCACCATGCCAATTTGGAAGCAGCAATAATAATGGAATAGTCCAAGCCTCAGAATCTGATATAACTGAGATACTTTCAGCTCCAACCTCAGTAACCAATTCTCCAATCATGGATTTCGATATGCTGCTTGATAAACTGGATTTCGACACCATATTCCCTTCCAACACAACGGAAATTTCCTCTTCATGAAATTTGCATACATAGTTTAGAGTGTAAGAAACAACATAGAGCATGTTTTGGTACAGCTTCTTTTCAAAAGGGAAATACTAATTTCTCTTTTTTTTTTTTCTTTTTCTTTTTTTTTCAAGAGCTATTTCAAAAGCTTTTGATTTTGAATTTTGAAGCTAAAATAAGCTTGTCCAAACATGCACATAGTAACTGTTTTGAGTTTGTAGGAAGACGATGGACAACATAAGTGATGTTGATAAATCAAAGGAAATGAAGCCACCCTGTGATGTTTCCAGTTTAGACAACATTTTCTTTTTCATTTTTATATTGGCAGTGTACTTGTGCATTTTTCTCACTTCCCTTGTAATTTGGTTCATGTGTGAAATGGATGGAATTTTTGCCTCAAATACTTTTGCATTTATGATCAACATCTTACCAAGCAAATGCGACCAACATTTGGACAAATGGTAATCATACAACAGTTACATAATTTTATCTCTCTCACAGCTACTAATTCGGTAATCAGTAGATTTACAATGTACTGTTGCATAAATTGAAAAACTATATATTATCCACAACTAAATAACAAAACTAAATTATCCTCTAGTTTTTATCTTTTAGAGTGTGTCTAGATGGGATAATTAAAGGAGAAAAAATAATTTGAGAGAATATTTTCAATTTTTAATAGCAAAATAAGATGCTTATATAGGTTTTAGGAAAATTTTCAAGGTTCAAGAGATTTTAACAGAAATTTATTTATTAAGAATGAGGAATTTTTTTTGTTTTCACACGGCATTTTTTAAGTCCAACATGTTAATGATTAATTTGTTACGAATTTAAATTTCATTTAAAGTCTATCGTTGTCTAATGGGTTATTGCATACATAAGACATGATTTGAACTTTTGACACTTTGTTAACGAACGAGTGAGTTAACCATTCAACCAACTTAAGTTGGATAAGAATAAGAAATCTAAAATCCCAAAAGACAGGTAGATTGGATCCTTTCAACTTTTTTCTCATTTGAGAAGATAAGTGTGATTTCTCACCGTATATTTTATAAGTAAAACAAAAAAATATAAAAAAAATTAAAAATAAAGGATTAAAATTCATATTTTACATTCTCAAATTAAAAAAAAATGAAGGATCTATTCCAAAAAACAATAATTTAAATTTTTTCCTTTTTCTCTCTCTCCTTCAAAATGTATTTAATGCATTAACACTTTAAAAATAGAAGTAATAAATAATAAAATCAATTATATATTTTATGAATAAAATAAGTGAGTTCTTTAGGGAGTTATGTACTACCAAACTTAGCGTTAATGATCTCACAATCATGGACAGGAACATTTCCATTATCCTTTTTTGACGTTATGGAATACTTAACAGTCTACTTACTATTAAAAGCACTACTATGTGGGCCGGTATAATTTCGATAGATGTACCCATTTGAGAGGATGATTGGTTCATTCAAGCGCATCATGAAAAATAGAACTCGGATTGAGGACAGCATATGTGAAGCATTCCTAGCTAAGGAAACATCCACATTTCGCTTATTCTATTTTTATCCTCATGTTGACTCACGTAGAACAAGGATTGTAAGGAACGATGAGAGGGGAGAATCATCTTCAAGTGGAATAACATACCCAATCTTTGCCCCAAAAGGAGCTACAATGGGTGCGGACAGTGACTACTAATTAGAGCAGAAAGAAATTGGTGTTACACATCTGCATGTGTTGCTTAACTGTGACCAAATTTTATCGTACATTATGTGAGTCTATTAAGTTCTCATAAATATTACAATCAGTAACATTCTAACTTCTTTATCCTATTCTATCATATAGGTTATTCCAAGAGACAAATTCTAATACCTTATTGAACAACTTTTCACATTAGTTTAGAGAATACGCCAGCATGCATCTACGTGACACAACAGATGTGAAACTAGTTACACTTAGTTGGGGTCCAATGAATAGATATCGGTTCCATACCTTACAGTGGTCGACAGAGAAGAAAATCGATAACACTGGAGTTTGGGTTCGTGGGGATTCAGGTGGGAGTTACTCTGATTAGTTTGGTGTGTTGCACAATATAATTGAGTTAGAGTATTTCTGTCGCACTATGTACAAGGTGTGCGTATTTAAATGTGAATAATATGATCCAAGTTCGCGACAAGGAATACGAAAGTACAAGGATTATGATATCACTGAAGTTAATGTAACTAAGAAATATAAGAACTACGATCCTTTTATTCTACCTCAAAATGTACAACATGTATACTTTTTGCCTTATCCGGGTTCATGAAAGTCTAGTTGGGTGGTTGTGGTTAAGACTAAGCCAAGATACCGCATCGAGTCTGATGATAAAACAGAGGATCAGGAACCTTACCTGATTGATGACCCAACCCCTTCAAAAATGGTGGTTGATACCACTGAGCCAATTATCCTTAGCTATGCTATTACAGATGATGATATCATTGACCTTAGATTACAGGATGACGCACTACCACAACAGGACAATGATCTTGAAGAAGAAGACGGGGTCAACGTGGACGAAGAAAAGGAAGACGAGTTTAATGATCAGGAAACTAACTCGGAAGAGGATACTGAATCAGAGGAAGAAGATGATGAATCTAAATAGGGTTAATGTAAATATAGTTCTATGATATGTATATTATTTTCCAAATATTAAGAAGAACGTATTGTAATTAACATTGTTTCGGATATATCAATTACCATTATATCATTCCATATTTTTATGTTGTTTGTTTGATATTTTACTTCAAGTTTAAAGCACTGCTTCAATTATGTTTGTCATCAGCTTACTACTTTAAATGGACGGAAAATAATTATTTAAAAAAAAATAAAAATTTATTTCCGCCGGCATTACCATCGGTAAAAGCCAACAGATTTTCTTTAAAAAAAGCTCCAAAAAACATTCCATCGGAATTACCGTCAGATTAATCCGACGGTAAAGTGACACAAAAATGTGCAACATGGCGCCATTATTGTCAGATTAATCGACAGTAACTTTCTACATATTTCGTCATCCTACCCACTATATTCTGCCACTAATTTCGATGAAAATTAGCGTCGGACTAGAAAAATCTGATGGTAAGTATTTTTCGGCAAGGTTTATACCATCGCATGACTTCCATCGATAAATCCGATTGTATCTGGCAACTTTGTTGTAGTGATTAGTCGCTAATAAAATTTATTTTTTCGCCTCTACTTACCGTCTAATTTAGTTACGGAATAATTCCAACGATAACTTATTTGAGGGTCGAATTTCACTCGTAACCGTCGGAAAATACATCGCTAAATCTGCCAATAACGTCCGTCGCTAAATCCGCCGGTAATATCCATCACTAAATTCGACGGTATTCGACGCATTTTTTATAGTGTAAGCTATGATTACTTTAGAAAAAATTTTATTCTCCTTCTTTAAAAGATACTAAAATCATATTCCCTTTTCTTTTATCAGTAAAATGTACACTTTTTTACCTTGTAACTTTTAGAAAATTTATTCTTTAATCCATTTCAGAATTTTTCTGTTAACTTTAACGTTAATTTTTTTTCTTTTAAATTGTGTTTTTCAAAATTATCTTTTAACAAAAAATTTTTTTTTGAATCAAATTGTATTTGTCTAAATATTTTTTAACAAATTTTTATTCAAGGATATGTTTGTAAATAATTTTACTTTTTTTTAAAAAGAGGTAAAGTTAACGTTAATTAGCTAGAGTTAAAAAAAAAACTAAATGAGCTAAAAAGAAAATTTTTTAAAAGTTATAGAAGAGATGAGTATATATTTTATAAATAAAAGAAAAATGTGTGTATTTTTTTTACTGACTGAATGGGTATCAGTATCATTTTAAGTTTTCAACATATTTTAGGGGAGAGTAGAATTTTCTGTTGATTTAAATTAAGATTATATTCATTCATTCCATTGATAGAAGGGATTTGAATTTTCTAACGTTTGAATTTTACTTTAGAGAGTAAAGTGTGATCTCTTACCATTGATTTCATAGGTAGGACCAAGAATAAATATAAAAGAGAAACTATTCAAGGGTAGAAGATCACACTTTACTCTCTAAAGTGAAATTCAAACTTTAGAAGATTCAAATCCAATAGAAAGATGCGGCAATTTACTGTATAAACTATAAAGCACAGTAATGAATGCACATTTATTAGGGATTACTCATCATGATGAATTTTGTTAGGAAGTCAATGGAGTATTTGTACAATATGTACAATGGCCAATTTATTTGATCCAATATGAGTTAAAAAATGAACATTCAGGATAAAATACTACTAATTTTTCAAACACAATACACTCATACTATCCAAAATAATCATCCGGGTACCAGAATAATAAACATCTGATATCCTACTGAATCGAACATCCCTATACTCCTATTGTACACATTGTACAGATAGTCCATTAGTTCCTTATACTTTCTCTATCATGATTATCCGTAGACATAAGTTTTTCGACTAGTGATATATGTGAGCTAAACATAGAAAAACCCCATAAAACTGACACATCACACAACCTCAACACCTTGATGCAGATGTTTTTCATTGGCCAACATGATTTCCTTTCCGGGACCAAAAAAATAACTGTTTTTGTTTGCAGCAAAATAGAACGTGTGTACCAAATCAAAGATAGGTTTAGAGATAACCAATCCTTCTACCACATTCAATGGTATCATCCAGAATCATTTTGGTGTCATATTTGTAGACGAATCCCTTCTCACACAGCTTTGTTGAACCCCACTTTACATCCACCTTCTTCCCCTCCAAGTATCTGTAATGTAATCTCAACTTAGATTACTTTCAATTAATCAAGACATAATTGAAATTAATAAGCAAATAATAAGGGTAGGTCACATACTCTTGCTTGACATTGAATTCAGGATAATGTTGAATGTAATAACCAGCAATCTCTGCTATTGAAACATAGGAACTTGCACACAAGAATCTTCCCTTCATTGAGGAATTTTCCATGCACAAGATGTGAGCTTCACATACATCATCAATATGCACTAAAGGGACTTTCCCCAGCAATGATTCTAAAAACTTGAGTGTTTTGTAGGTCTCTGAATTTCCTGTGATCAGTGAAAGACAAAGTGCAATGCTACCAGATGCAAAGGATTGAATGGTGTCCCCACCAATAAGACCACATGGAATTGTTACCACCTCTAATTCACCACAACCGTTTTCATTGTTATTGTAGCTCAACATTTCTTTCTCTGATAGTGTCTTTGAATAAGTGTAGTCCTTCATAGCAACACCAATTACCACAGTCAAATCAAACATATTAGGATAGATTTAAGAGTTTAATTTTAATACGGTGTAAAATATATTTTACATAATCATTCAATCAAATTAGTATTTTTGGATAACTATTTATATAGTTAATGTAAAAAATTTTACTACAGTAACATTACGTAATTAGATATATGTAGGACTGTTTTAAAAAAAATACATCAAAATTAAATTCTAGATTTAATCTCTAACCTTAAGAAAATGGTCATGGTAGACATATGATAAAGAATCATTGAGAGGGGTCCAGCAAGTTTCGTCGATGAAATCCTTGAAAGCAGTTCCATCTTCCTTCAAGGGAGAAGAAGAGACAACAGAAGCTGTGTAGATTAAGCGCTTCACAGTCCCTGATCTGAGACAAGACATGAAGATGGTTTTGGAGCCTGCAAGTGCTGCTTCAACCGTGTTCTTGTACTGAGAAGAACCGGGTTCATGGTTCATGGGAGTAGCCACGTGGAAGACGAACTCGCATCCCTGAATGGCAGGGTCAAAGTCAGCGGGGTTGTAAATATCAGCTTCGAACAAGAAAAGTTTCCCTTGGGAATCTGGAATGTTCTTGAGAATCCCCACCTTGGATTCATTCTCTGCAATAATAATTAAAGTGAAACTCAGAATTCAGAGAGTAGTGCTAAGAAGATTTGTTTGTAATGAGATTAAACAAGTACTGATATCTCTGAGAGTGGCGTGCACGGTGTAACCCTTCTCTAGAAGCTTCTTCACCAGGTAAGAACCAACGTAACCAGTGGCTCCTGTTACGCAAACCTTGCATCTTCTTCCTCTTCTCTCCATCTAAATCTTTGTCTCTTTAACTCACGAATACTTATACAAGTACATACATACAGAAATCGCCAATGGTAATGGTACTTTGTGATTACTAAGTTTTCTAATATTTATAATCTTTCTATATCACCTAAGGAGAAATGTTAAACCATCAGAATTTTATTATTAATAATTCCATAACATATTTTATCTTATATTTTTAAATATTGATGACAAAAGCATTCTTTTTATGTAAATTACCAGGCAGACACTACTACTAAACAAAATTGCAAGACCATGAAAGGCATATATAACAAACAAAAATAGTATTTTTGTAATTTCTATAAGAAAGCGTGACTCGACTGAATTAAATTATTTGGGGACATCCGATATTAGGTGAAAGGTGATACCTTAGAGTTGTTAGTCAGTCAAATCATCTAACGGCTCTCAGGTATCAACTTCACGTGAAGTCGACTGCACCTGAATTTTCACTCCGATATTAAATTGATAATATCTCAATCGGCTTCAAGTGGCTAGCACATAGACGACGTTCCAGAAAACATGAATCAAACGAAAGAACTACCACTTAGTATAATCAAAGATGAAGAATGCATACAAATAGAAAAGGACAGAGATATTTATTTAATATTGCGTATTTTCATATAACACAAATATGAGTGTAAGGTTTAGGGTAGATCAAAGCTGGTCCATCCGTTTTGCGCATTTGATGCAATCATCCAATATCATATTCAGTTCATACTTGTACACAAATCCTTTGTCTTTAAGCTTCCTTGATCCCCATTCAATTTCTCGTTTCTCTCCTTCGAGAAACCTGAATCCAAATGCAAATTATTTTATAAAGAAATACTAATTAATTTTATTCGAATAGCTGAAATCTCATGTCCAGTCGACTTCACGTGAAATTGATATCGAAAGCAGTTAGATGACTTCACGTGAAATCTCAGGTGCAGTCGACTGGGTTGAGTTTCATGTATGTTAGATAATAGATAATAGAAACTTATATTAATTACTTGGTGTTGAAGTGGAATTCCGGATAGTTTTGGAAATAGTAACTTGCAATGTCAGATGAAGAAGCAAAGGAATTTGCAAGCAAGAATCTGCCAGTGATGGATGGGGTTTCTAAGCAGAAGATGTGAGCTTCACAGACATCATCAACATGAACAATTGGAATTTTTCCATTCAAGTCCTCTAAGTATTTCAAAGATTGGTAAAGGAACTCATCATTATTGCCTTTTATTTGAGAGATTAGCATTGACACACTCAAAGGAATTTCACTGAGCAGAGTGTCCCCTCCCACAAGCCCACAAACCAGGCTTACAACTTCCATTGTTCTTCCATTTTCATAACTCAGTAACTGTCTCTCAGCCAGTGTCTTCGCATCGGTGTAGCTCTTATGAAGATTGCTGCCTGGAAATGAAACGTTGAGAGGGGTCCAACAAGATTCGTCCATGGAATGTTTGTAACCACTTCCATCCTCCTTCAGCGGAGAAGCAGCTACAACTGATGCTGTGTAAATCAGCCGTCTAACTGTTCCTGTTTTTATGCACTGCGTAACTATGCTTTTTACCCCTTCTGTTGCAGCTTCAGCTACACCCTGATACTGCTACCACGTACAAATCAAATTACAATCATCACTTCAACGTTACTTTTTAAGATGGTGAAAACTCAAGTGTGCAGTCGACTTCACATGAAGTGGATATTTGAGAGCCGTTAGCTGATTTGACTGATTTGATTAAATTTTCATTTAATAATTCTCAGATATCAACTTCATGTGAAGTCCACTTCAACTAAATTTTCATCTTTTAAGATACATATTCATAAAATATATAAAATATATAAAATGTTGATCTTTTATAAGTCAAGATTCGAACTTTACTCTAGCTGAACGAGTGAACTAATTATTCAACCAATTCAAATTGGTTATTATATTTTGTATATATAATTATGTTTGATTATAATGGACAGAATCATACGAGTTTAATTAGGAAATAAATTTTTATATCCACTAATATCAACTAATTTTTTGAAATTATTTTTTATTTTAAATTAAAAATTTTGAATTCTAATTTTAAATTCTTTAAATAATAAATTCGTTTACTAGTACTTACTCAAATTATAAATAAGAATATTTAAAAGAAAAAAAAAATATGAACATATGTTGGGAATGTAACTAATGAGTCCAATCCATCATTCGCTGTCAATCCCAATCTTTTAATAAGATTACCTAACAACATGTGTGGTTAAATGCATTGATGATGAACTACCTTAGAGTATGGTTGATGTTGGTAGGGAGTAGCAAGGTGAAAGACAAAGTCACAGCCTTGAATTGCAGCCTCAAATTGATCTGGACTGTACAAATCTGCCTCAAATAGCAGCAGCTTTTCTTTTGCCTCTGGAAACCCTCTCAGAATGCCTGTCTTTGCGTCCTCTGCAATATATATGAAATCAACAAATAATAATGGATCTGATATGCCAATAATAAATAAATAAGATTTCATAATAATGATAATCATATCATATATACTTAAGCTTCTAAGGGTTGCGTGGACAGTGTAGCCCTTTTGGAGAAGCTTGTTAACGAGGTAAGAACCAATGAAGCTGCCACCGCCGGTGACGCATACCTTCCACTCCCTCTTCTCCATCTTAGTTATCTATCTTTTTCCTCCTCTTCTCTTACCACCCACTACTGCAGTGTTTTAAAAAGGTCGGAACCATCACTATCTACTTTTTTCAATATTGTGTATAATGAATGTATTATATTTATATCATCGAGACTCATTCACTCAGTCCTTTATTTCTACCATTTTTAGTTTTTTATGCGATGACAATTAATTAATATTACAGTTTTTTAAGGGAGTAAAAATATTTTTTATTTCTAAAATTTTTATAATAATTTAATATCAGTCAATTTCTAATCAATTCTATTTTATCGTATTTTTTTAAATAATAGTCCTTTTTTTTAATTTTACCGTTGCTTATACGTTATCAATATTATCAGACTACCATTTATCATCTCCAACCTCAAATACAAACTTAAAAGTTTAAACTTAATTAAAACGCGCGTGGGTGATAGAATCAAGATGATGGAGTTGGGTGGGGTTGGATGAAGTGGAACATAGGTAGGGACGGAACTAAAATTTTGGTAGAAAATGTGTTAAAAATTAAAATATTATATAATTAATAATTAATATTTTTTAATTAAAAAAAATTAATAAGTACTTATT
>NC_029777.3:2640754-2641040 GCF_000817695.3 Arachis duranensis
AGTTAGAAGAGTAAAATTATATTTTAAAAATGGTTCTAAAAATTTTAGGAATAAAATAGATATATTTTACCTTCTTTCATCCCTAATAATTTGTAAATATCCAAATTAAATTAACACTACCACTCAAATTATAATATATATTAAAAATTAGCCACTAAATTAATTATTATATATTTGTGTATAAATATATTAAAAAAATTATTTAAAAGAGTTCAATTAAATTAAAATCATACATTTCTGATTCACGTAATACTTTATTTTAACTGAAACAAAATTATAAATAACT
>NC_029777.3:2641117-2647545 GCF_000817695.3 Arachis duranensis
ACCTGCATCATCATCATCTTACTCTTTTTTATTCTGTTTTCTTTTTTTAATTTCTCTCTCAAAAAAAAAAAACAAAAACTATTCTGTTTTTCTTTTTAATCTCTCTCTTAAAAAAGAACAAAAATAAAAAGAAAAAAAACATAACATAAAAAAATAAGAACAAAAAAAAGTCAAATAAATTCTTGTTAAGAGACTCCTGTATCAAGGCTAGAATATTGAGAAATTTTGGCTAAAAAGTTTCTCTCACGATTAAAAAATTCAAATGTCAAAGTTAAAAAATTCTAATGTAATGATTAAAAACTTTTAGTGTTATTTTTTTATTTTATGATTTTTGCAAACAACAACGTACTCTTTCTCTTTATTTTTATAGTTTTTCTTATTTCACACTTTCATAATTTTTCTTATTTTACTCTTTAATAAAAATAAAAAAATAATAAATAAAATGAAAGAAATTTACAATTTTTTTTGTTTTTTTATAATAAATATAAAAATTTTAAAGAAAAAACACATAACTTTATAAATAAAAACACAAAAATTTTACACGAAAAAAAAAGCAAAACAAAAAGAATTACAACATCAAATTAAGAATTATGAAAAATTTCAGTGTTAAAATTAAGATATTTTTATATCACAGTATAATTAAAATTTTTTTATTTTTCACGTAAAAAAAGTGTAATTTATACGTACATGGATCGGATGAGTAATTTTTTTTTGAATTTTGACCAATTTAATTAAATTTAGTTGACAAAAAAATACTTAGATATATAATAAAATTATAATATATATATATATAATTTAACCATATTTCTAGTATCTCATTATATATTTTAATATGTATCTTATCATTATGACTTATTTTAATATAAAACTAACATGATATATATATAAAAGCAAAGTCGTTTCTTTTACTTTTCCTGCATTTGAATCCAGTTATATCTTCACAATACTAAAATCAAGTTGGAGAAAATATATTGAGACAAAATTGTGGATGACATAAGGAAGACTTTTTATTTTATTGTCCGTCCGATATGGAAGATTATTTATTTTGATTATCTATGGTATTTTTTAGTTTGACAGTTAAAAAATTAATTTATTGTAAATTAAAATTTTATTTATAAATTTATTATTAATTAATAAATTATTGTACGTCGTATAAAATAGAATTTAAATTTTTAATATTTAAATAAATTAATAAACTAATTATTAAACTAATCCAAATTGATTAGTATGAAAGATTACATTAACCCAAAGAAATTGAAATTCAACAATATGATCAAATGGGTATAGATTATTATAGCCAGCGTCTAAGCGAGGGAGCTAGTAGCTACAACATATATCTTTTAATTAATCGGGTAGTACAGCCAGAAATGGAGAACCTAGGTAACCATTCTTGTCTCATCTTCAATATAACGTTTGAGTATATATATATAAACTAAAAAAAAAAGGCAAATAAACAAAATAAATTAATTGGAAGTCAAATTTATCTGATTATAACTTTTATATATTATATATGCAAATGTATTTTTTACGAATTTATACAAATCGTGAGAGGGTCTCAATAAATTTTAAATGCACATAAACCATTAATTTTTAGTAGTTTATGTTGACGTTCGAAATGGCAAAAAATCGTAAAAGGAGTTTTGCAGTTTTTTTGTGAATTTGGTCAAATGTGCATAAACTGCAATAAAAGCCTAGCGATTTATACTTTAGTATAAATATGCGAGAGGAAGTTACGGATTATTCAATTTGCACTATTTTCAACTTTTTAGAGAGAGAAAGAAACATTTTAGAGAGAGAGAAAAAGAGGAAATTATAGTGAGAAAGACAAAGTTTTTCATGCTTAGAAGATTTGGTCATCCGGATTTTGCTTGGCGCGGGACCATGGCGGACAAACGCAGTCTTTATCGGCTCAACGGCGTTGCGCACATTGCCGACAGTATCAACGAAGAGGTAAGTTTGTTTTATTTTACTTATTGAATTTCATATAACATAAAATGTAGTATTCGAGTGCAGTAGTTAGAATACATAATTTAGGATTGACCAATTTAGGATTTCAAACTTAAGACGTAAAATTTAAAGGTTGGATCAAATGTTTAAGTAGAATGGTGATCTTCTTGTATTTGAGATATAGGGTTTAAATTATAAGGCTTGTAAGGTTGTTGTTTAAGTATCGTATTTGAAAACTAAGATTTAAAATTTTAGTTTTTATTAAATATGTAAGTTTAAATTTTAATATTATAGTTTTAGTTGTTTAGGGTTTAAAATTTAAAGATTAAATTTTTTAAATAGAACCTAATGGTTGTATTTTATATTCTTAAATTTTAAAATTATAAGTTTTGTAGTTTAATTTTTTAAATTTAAGATTCAAATTTTAAAATTATAAATTTAGTATTTAATTATTTTAAATTAAAGATTTGATTCTTAAATTTAAGTTTTATTATTTTTAAACTTAGTAAAATTAGTTTGAAAAATGATGGTAACTGAACTATATCTGAAATGTTAGTTAAGATTGGATAGACAGGACACTTGTAATGTTTGTTTTCGTCTATAATCTATGGTTTAAACTTGTTAGTAATGGAATTTCATTTGGTTTGGTTATTTCTCTCACATGCTACAGTCAAGTAGGTGTATTTATAGTGTTTGAAAGCAACAGAACATGCCTTTGCATGACAGGATCATACCCTATTTAGAGAGGGCTGGTTTGTACCACCTAGCGAGACTGAACACGAGGTGGTTTTGGTTAAATGAGCCCCTAGTAAGCGCATTCATTGAGAGGTGGCGTCCTAAGGCGCACATCTTTCATAAGTCATTCGAGGAGTTCACCATCACGCTACAGGATGTTGGATACCAGTTGTGTAACACCCTAATATTCAAATCCTTATGCTCAAGTCATAAGTCAATAATAATAAGGTGGTACGACTCTCAAGGTGGATTTTTAATACATAGTTTATAAGTATAATTGAAAGGGGTATTAATCGAGAAACTTGAAAAGAGTAAAAATAAAATCGCGAAGTCGTATCACTCACGCATCGACAACTAGAAGATAAAGCGTGAAGTCGAAGGCGATACACAGATAAAGGCATAAAGGAGAGTAAGAGAATGACATTATATAGATATATAACATAAGTAAATAGCCACTAGTCGCGACCCGCGAAGTTTAGGCCGGCTAGAGTACAGTATGAAAGAAGTTGACAACAGAATCTCCTAATCTCTCCCAAAAGAAACATAAGAGCCTCTATAGGCAAGTTCAAAAGATTTTAATACATAATATAAGCTTTTCAAATTAAAGATGGAGAAATTCTAAGCAAAATATAAAGTAGAGAATATAAAGATCTTCGCCGTCTCTCAGATGAACTACAGCTCACTTCTGAGCACCTGGACCTATATCTGAAAAACAAGAGATATATACGGAATGAGAACCCCCGACCCATGGGTTCCCACTATGGTAAAAGTGTCAAATAAATACAATGCATTGCAATAAAAACTCACTAAGCATCCTAAACTTCCTTTCGCCAAGTATTCATCCTATGTTCTCGCTAATCCATGAATAGGCAACTGTCATAAGGGAATGCTAAATCTAATTCATCTTCCTCATGCTTCCCAACTTTCTAACTCTCTAACAATTCACAATCAGAATTATAAACAAAACAATCCCCAACTATTCTGTCTCGGCAATTCTATATCATTACCTCATATCCTTACCTGGAGCAAGTAAAATCACTTCACTGCGTCTACCCAGGGAGCTCAATTACTTCATTTAATAATCATCATCATTATTCAATTACATCATCAACTCATCTCATCAATAACCGCCCTCAGCATCAACCGACACCAGCATGAGGGACCTCTCAGTTGTACAAACACAAGCAATACAGGCAAGTAATACACAAAAAAGATACAAGTAGAACACGTAGCACATAATCAGGTAACATAGCATATATGATATAGCAATCCAAAGTAAATAGGCAAACTCAAACAATTCAAACATATACAAATGATGTATTCCTGCCCTATGGCTGATGATATCATCTGTCGATTATCAAGCTAACCCGACGTGTCCGGTAGCTAACCTGGGCACAGTCTCTTTGTTGTGCATTAATATTATTAGAGAGAATATATGTCCTGTCACCATTAGAGGGTATATGTGCCCTGTCACCATTAGAAGGTATATGTGCCCCGTCACCATTAGAGGGTATCGGTGCCCTGTCATCCTTACAACCAGAGAGAAAACACAAGCATACTCACATTCAAACATTTTCCATCATTATTCATTTACCACATTCATTCACAATCACTCTTCATTATTACCAATTCTCAAACAATGACCCGGAGCAAGTGGGACGAACCACGACCTTTACTAGTACCCAGGTATCACAAATACATATTAATTCATAATCACTCTTCATTATTACCAATTCTCAAACAATGACCCGGAGCAAGCGGGACGAACCACGCCCCTTGCTACTACCCAGGTATCACAAATACATATTCATTCTAATCACTCTTCATTATTACCAATTCTCAAACAATGACCCGGAGCAAGCGAGACGAACCACGACCCTTGCTACTACCCAAGTATCACAAATACATATTCATTCATAACTCCATAACTAAACTCATTTATCGTAATTCTCCTTTCCCATCTCATACATGGAGCAAGTGGACAATGTCACTGCCTACTAACCAGGGTCACACGTCACATTCATTTTCAAACCATTATTTCTGCACTTCCTCAATCACAATTAATTACTCCAAGTCTTTCTTCATCAACAAGTTATCACATTTCCTAGCCTCTTCTCATTACTAGGCATACTATACAAATTTAGGACTTAAAGGATGAAAATGGAGGTTTAGAAGTCTGAAATTTGGCTTTAAAAACTCAAAAATCAATTTTTGCTGGAAACGGGGACACGCGCACGCATGGGAAGCAGAGAAAAGCGGGTGACGCGTAAGCGTCACCCATGCGCACGCGTTGAAAGCAGAGAGGTTGGGTGACGTGTGCACATCAGCCACGCGTACGCGTAGATGCGTTTTTTGCTCCTCGCACAAAACCGGCACGCTACCATCACAACTATTTGGAATTTATAACACGCACCTGCATCAATACAGCGACGCGTACGCATCGGCCACGCGCTCGCGTGAGAGAGTAAAAATCGTGAGTGATGCGTGCGCATTGACCATGCATGCACGTCAGAGTACGTTTTACCAAAAATTTTACTAAGTCTAAAAAGCTGCAGGATTGCATTTTCAAACCCCAAACTTCTGACGGGCATAACTTTTTCGTTTCAAATCATTTTCAACCCGTTCTTCGAACAGCATAAACATATCAGATCCAATTTCATTTCTAAATAAGTTTGATATAAAACGGGGATCTGGAGACCAAGTTATGCTCGATCAAAGTATACCAAAATCATAACTTTCATAAAAACCAACATAACTAAATTTTCAACACAAATCAATTTTAAACCTTTTCAAAACCAACCAAAACTTACCAAAATCAACCTCAAGCCTCCTCAACTCATATTTTTAACATTCTCATTAAATTCACAATCCACTAATCCACCATTTTGACCAATCTCAATCAAATAACTCAATTTTAAACAAAATATCATACCATATATTTCATTCCACATCTCAAGTTCCAACAATACCAATTCCATCAACCCCCAATACGTATAAATCCATATCATCATATACAACTCACATGCATTGTCAACAAAGACATCAATTCCTTCCTTAGAACCAATAACCAAATAATCCATACAATCCATTGTAACCAAACAACAACGATCACAATTTCATTCAATCTCATATGACATCACACAATACACACATCACTTACCTTCCTTACCTCTTTCCGATCTCTGGCCCAAATTCACAATTTAAATGCATATTCCACAAACTAATATTCATTACCCAATTCATCAAATTCTCAACACACCAAACATACAAATTCACAAAATTCTCATCCCAATGATTAACTTACATTACATATCAACTATACATATTAGTACCAACAATTTACACAATTCAAACTTAATCCTAGGGGCATCTAGCCTAAGAATTTTCATCACACCACACGGTAATTAAATGAAACTTAAACCATACCTCTTGGAGCCAAACCAATTGTAAAGTAGTTTACAAATTTTGAGAAGCTGGTGGATGATGGCAGACTCACTTAGGAGTGGTTTCAAGAATTATTTGGCGAGCTTTCCCCGCCGAATATGGTAAAGCAATTTAAGTCCACTTCACCTAGTTCTATGAGAGATTTAAGATTCTGCCGACTGATGCGATTGAGACCACCGTACGCATATATGCACATGCGTACATTATGATGTTGCTATCCACTCAGTTGTTCGGTGACAAGAGTGGAAATCGGGTTCATATACGGTGGTTGCCCTTTGTGGCGAGGCTTCACGAGATGGGCA
>NC_029777.3:2647571-2650532 GCF_000817695.3 Arachis duranensis
GCTATATCAATGCATGTGTCGGGTTGCCAATAGAAATATGACAAACTTGGCAGGCTCCTCCAGCTATTGCAGTCTTGGATTTTCTGGCGGTTCCCTAATCTCAGGCCACGGGAATTTGACGACTTTTCTTTTTTGTTGGATTCCAAGTATTGATAGTTGGGCACTTAGACTTTCAGTTTTAGTTTTAGTTTCTAGTTATTAACTAAGTTATTCCCAGTTTATATATTCATATAATGTTGTCTTCGTTCAGGTAGGCCACGTATTTACCAACATCCGACCGCAAGGAGAAGAGAGTTATCCAATGTCGCCTTGCATTGGATCGCTTAGGTGATCGAGATGTAAATTGTTTATGTTTGGTTCCAAGTTTAGCTTTTTGTTTGCCTACATTTTTAGTATTTAATGTTTTAATGGAGCATTTTGTAATCATTTGCAGATTGTTTGGGAGCCTTATGTTGTGCTTGTCGTTATTCATCCAGAGATTCTAACTGAGGAGTACACTCGGTTATAGCGTGCATGTACTAGCCTGATTTACTTTGCTGTCATTGAGTAGCACCAGGTGGATAGGGTGTTGCCACAGCTGGGTGGTGTTCAGCACGTGCGTAAGGCAGCCTCGAACATCAACTTGCTTCATGGCAAGGATGGTAGGGGTGGTGATAGGTGGTTTCCGAGTTACTATCAGGTGTGGCATTTGAGTTGGCAAAATAAAGTTGATTCTGTTTTGTTATCCACACCTTCCTATAACTAGGCTTGAATCCATAGGTTACCTCAGTAGCTTCTTGCAACACCATTATCGTAACCGTTACATCAGCTCTAATCAACAAAAAATCCTCGCACAAATAACATGGTGGTCGAGCTGTCGGTGGTCGCTCGAAATCGAAGTGGCCAAGTAAGTGTGAGGTCCATTGTACCTTCTAACCTCCCAATTACCTTTGCACTGCCGAAGTGTGATGTGAATTATCCACGTGCAACCGTTCCCGAACTCCTTGCATCTCCCATGATATTTCAGATGATCTGACTCTATCACCCAATACTCAACTCTACAACGGATGCTATAATCCTTAATACTCAACACAGCTTTCTCCTTAGATTGGAAAGATTGGCCAATCTGAAATTTCCCAGAAGAATTTTCCTTGTGTAATCCTTGACCTCCGAAAATGGGATCTATGTCCGGTTGCTGGCCGATGGCTTCCAAGTTCAAGGTTGAGAAATGTGGCGGGTGTTGGTGTGACCCAGAACTGGATAGCCCCTGACGTGTTGGTGGGTTCCTAGTAGTATCCTTGTCATTATCCCCTAAGATGTGAGCTGGCTCATCGTCCAAATCATCCTCTTGCATCGCAT
Organism: Arachis duranensis; assembly: GCF_000817695.3. NCBI lineage: Eukaryota > Viridiplantae > Streptophyta > Magnoliopsida > Fabales > Fabaceae > Arachis > Arachis duranensis. Next base: position 2,648,910 of record NC_029777.3, read on the forward strand.
TTTTAACCCCATCCGATTCACCATCACCTAAAAGACTGGGAATCAAACCAGGTGACTTAGCTAACCCAACTGGAATAGATAGAGGTTCAGCCAACAGACAACCAGGTGCAATGACAGGCATCGAGGTAGAAGCACACCCCACCGTTGACTGAGGATTCGGCGCTGATGCTCCGGAGTTGTCGACACCATCTTCTAACTTGGCATACAGCTCGTGTATTCTCACTACTGAAAAACTGCGCCGACAATGAAACAAATCTTGCATGTCTTCGTCCGACACTATCACAAATGTTTCATACTGCACACTAGTTGACATAACCGCAATCGGAATCTTGTAGAACACTTTCTTCACCCAGTTGACCCCACACAACCCTGCTTTTTGTAATATACTCGTCTTTAGCTCTGAACAAAGTATCTATTGACCAAATAAAAATACTCACCGGTTTTTTATCAGTGAACTTAACACCGTGTCTTTTGCTATTTTTAATTTTTTCAGAGCAATGGACTAGAACAAAAAAACTCTCCTCATTATCCATTTGTGAATGTGTGAAAATGATCATCTACCATCACACCACTCTCTCCTGGTTGGTATATATATAGGCATTTTTTGTGCAAGTATAAACTGCTGGACCCCTGTCGCGATTTATGCACATTTGACCAAATCCACAGAAACTGCGAGACCCCTACCATGGTTTCTGGCCATTTCGAACATCAACGTAAACCGCTAGAGGGGTTAGCCATTTACGTGCATTTGAAATCTATAGAACCCCTCGCAATTTGTAAAAAATGCATTTACGTATGCAATATGCAAAAATTGTAATTGAGTAAATTTGACTCCCAATTAATCTATTTTGGTCATTTGCCCTACAAAAAATATACTTAAAATATTTTGCCATTAATAAAATTATTTTTAAATTTTGTTATTAATATAAATATTTTTAAATTATTTAAAAATATAAAAAAATACACATTTATAAACTAAAAGATTGAATGTTAATAAAAAAAATAACGCAAAAAATAAAATTTTTTATATGATAATTAAAATTTAAAAATTAATAAATAAATCACATTATATTTTTTTTGTTAACAAAAAAGTTTCTAATTATAATTAGATATTTTTTGTACGTTTTTTAATTATTTAAAAATATTTTTGTTGATAACAAAATTTAAAAATATTTATATATAAAATTTTTTATATATATCAACTACTTTATTAGTACAGCAATATACCGTGTACGGATCGATAGCCAGTAAAACTTTTGTCCTCTTGTATGGTCTGTATTGACGAAAAAATCCATAAAAGAGCAGGAGAAACCAAAAAAAGACACCTAAGAATAATAATTTTATGACTAAATAATGATTTGTATTAGTAAGCCAACCACATTAGAGTAAATTCTGGATGGCTGAGAGGTGATGGACTCTGTGAATACAGGTCCAGATATAATTGGAACAGGTAATTACATTGAAAAAATAGATAGAAATTTGTTGTGTTTGAATTTGGTGGACATAAATGTACTGATTGGTTTGGTTTAAGACAAAGATAACAATACATTTAGAGATTATTTTAGGCTCTATTATATTATAACATATTACTAATAGATAGATATATAAATTAGTAAATTAGTA
>NC_029777.3:2650605-2653651 GCF_000817695.3 Arachis duranensis
TAATATGATAAAGATTATTTTAAAAATAAAATAAAATAAATATTATAGAATATTAAAATTTATTATTTTTGGTTATTATTTAGTTATTAACTTAATTTTTTTAGTCTAATAGTCTAACAATATATTTTATTCCATACTTTTAAATATTGATAAATAAAAACAATAAACTCTAATAATCTTTTAGTATTTTTTATAAAAAAATACATTAAATCTATCTTTCTCTAGTTTTTTTTATTATATTAGATAATAATTTTTATATTATTAAAAATGTTATTTGATTGAATCTAACTTTTTTAATTATATCGATATAATAGAAGGGGTAAAAAAACCATAATAAGCCAACTGACTCCAAAAATTACGTAAATAAGCCAAAGCAAAAATCGTTTCAGCAATAAGTCAGATCGTATTTTTATATAATTCGAACCAGGTTGGTTCGAATTGTAATTGTGAGTAAATCGAACTAGGACAATTCGAATTAGTTGTGTTGGGTTGGTAATAAATCGAACCAGCTTGGTTCGAATTAAGAATGAATGTAATTCGAACCAGCCTGGTTCGAATTAAGAATGAATGTAATTCGAACCAAGTTGGTTCGAATTATAGAGAGAGACGCTTCTGGTGTAATTCGAACCGGGCTGGTTCGAATTACACAAATCATAGTTCGAACCAGACCGGTTCGAATTAGTTTGAGACTGAGTTGTATATATATGGTTCCAAACGTGAGTTAGTCTCATTAGAGGGAGTAAGATGGCTAGTGAGGAGAGTTTTGTGGTTTTGGTGCACCACAGAGGATCTGTCAATAGAAAAACTTGTTCCGGAGTAAAGTTCACAGATAAGAATCCTCTATGTATTATCGTAACTTCTACGACGAGTTATGATGACCTTGTTAGCGCTGTACTAATGAAGCTCGGTCTGGAAGGTGCGAAGCGGGTAAAGAAGTTTTTCTATCGCATTCCAGTCACGGTGCTACAGAATACCGTGAAGTATGATTGCTTCACGATTAATAATGATGTGGACTTGCAAGTAATGTTTCTTTGTCGGTGGCAGTTTCCGGAGATGAGGACACTAGAGTTGTTGGCACGGCTGGTTGATGTGGTATCCAGCTCCGGCAGTTCGAACCGAAATACGAACACTATAGCGAATCCAGCAGGTTCTAGTTCCCGGCCTGCCGTTGCTTCCTCTTCCGTCCCTGTGTACGAACCAGTGGTCGAACCTGTCGCCTCCCCGTCTTTTGCTGTTGACCTCAATGGCACCGAAGGCGACGAGGTAGTGGAAAGGGAAAATTTGCCGAACGCTTTAGTGGGAGTTGCACCTATTGGCGTTGGAGACGGTTTTTTGGGTGATGAAGAGGAGGATGACGTCGAGCCGGATATGATTGACGATGACAGCGCTGATGATATTGGAGCGAATGGGTCTGCATTGGCGGTAGGTGGTTCTAGCTCTTGCACACAGCAGTATCCACCACATTTTTCCTCGTTGGACTTGGACGCCATGAGACATGAGGGGGTTTTAGGGCACGCTGTTGGATTCGGAGCTAGAGATGCGGAAGGGACTGCTGGTCTGACAGAGTTCCAGGTTGGTCAACAATTCCAGGATAAAGATGAGGCCCTTTTAAGTGTGAAGACTTACAGTATCCGGCGAGGGGTACAGTACAAGGTGGTGGAGTCCGATCACCGCCGGTATGTGGGCAAGTGTTCCGAGTTTGGGAATGGGTGCACATGGTTGATTCGACTGAGTCTCCGGAAGCGCAAGGGCATTTGGGAGGTCAAACGGTACAATGGACCTCACACTTGCCTGGCCACATCCATCTCGAGTGACCACAGGAGTTTGGATTATCATGTGATTTTGGCGTTCATTATGTCAATGGTTAGGGCCGATGCATCCGTGAGCATCAAGGTGCTCCTGAACGCCACGGCAGCGCACTTTGGTTTTAGGCCGACTTACCGGAGGGCTTGGATGGCGAAGCAGAAATCTATTGCCCTCATCTACGGTGACTGGGATGAGTCCTACAACGACCTGCCTAGGTGGGTGTTGGGTGTCCAGCTGACGATGCCTGGTAGTGTTGCGGTCCTTAAGACGAGCCCGGTTCGAGTTGGAGGACAGGTGGACGAGTCTCAAGCGTACTTCCACAGACTTTTCTGGACTTTCCCGCCGTACATCGAGGCATTCCGTCATTGCAAGCCGCTAGTCAGCATTGACGGCACACATCTGTATGGGAAGTGTGGGGGAACGTTGCTCATCGCGATTGCACAGGACGGGAACTCCAACATTCTACCTGTCGCATTCGCACTAGTAGAGGGTGAGAATGCGGAGTCCTGGACATTCTTTCTCTCGCACCTTCGACAGCACGTGACCCCGCAGCCCGGTCTGCTGGTTATATCGGACAGGCACAACGGCATCAAGGCTGCGCTTGAGGCCCCTGATGAAGGTTGGTTACCGCCATCTGCGTACCGTGCATTCTGTATACGACACGTAGCGGCTAATTTTGCCCTTACCTTCAAGGGCAAAGACGCTAGGAGGCTCCTAGTGAACGCGGCGTATGCGAAGACCGAGGTTGAGTTTGATTACTGGTTTGATATTCTGCGATCTGAAGATCCGGCGATGTGTGGTGGGCGAACCGGATTGATTACTCGTTGTGGACTCAGCATCGTGATGAGGGGCGGAGATTCGGTCACATGACGACGAACATCTCCGAGTGTGTGAACTCTATCCTCAAGGGGGTCAGAAATCTCCCTGTAGCATCCCTGGTGAAGGCAACATATGGTAGGCTTGCGGAACTCTTTGTTTGCAAGGGGAGAGAGGCTGAGGCCCAGATGGGAACAGGACAACAATTCAGTCAGCATTTGGTGAAGTGTATTGAGGCCAACTTGAAGACGGCCAGGTGCTTCACGGTGACGCTGTATGACCGGGATAACTCCGAGTTCACTGTAGCAGAGACCACTCCGACTGGTTCTTTCTCCTTGGGTACTTACAGAGTATCACTTGCCTCTCGGACATGTGACTGCGGGTACTTCCAGGCTCTTCATTTCCCGTGTCAGCACGCACTTGC
>NC_029777.3:2653664-2656545 GCF_000817695.3 Arachis duranensis
CATGCTGTGCCTACTCACGGGTCACCTGGACCTCTTACGTTCACAGCGTCTATCAGATTAGCTCGGTGTTCAGTGTGTATCGGATGGGATTCACACCTCCGATCCTGGAGGGCTTTTGGCCACCTTACGACGGGCCCACGGTGATTCCAGACCCTGACAAGAGGCGTGCGAGAGAGGGTCGTCCTAGATCCACTAGGATACGGACGAATATGGACGAGGCAGATCCGAATCGGCCAAAGAGGTGCGGCCTATGTCGCCAACCCGGACACACACGACGTAGTTGCCCACAGGTTGGAGGATCGTCTCAGACAGGCCGCCATTAGTGCGCATGTTGTTAGTGTTAGTATTATTTACATTTAAGTTTTTTTGTTAGATGCAATGTTTGAGCATGTATGTAACTAGTTGATCTTTATACATTGTACTTTGATTGTTGCGAGTAGTAATGAATATGTCTTCTTTCATTATGAGTACTGCTACATGTTCCCTAGATGCAAAATTTAATAAGTAAAAATAAACACTAAACTGTTTCATGATTCATTGATTCTAAATAGTCAATGTCCCACAACACAAATAACAAAAAACATAGGTGAACAGACTATAACATAACAAGAAAAGTACATATCACTATCATACATGATTGAACTTTAGGGAACAAAATACATGAAACGTGAATCATCTAAACAGATGCGAGCCAGTACCACAGCGACGGGCTACCCGTGCCCTCTGACCTCGGCGGATAAACGGCTCCTCATCCTCGATGTCATCCCCATCATCCTGTGGGGCAGGCTGTGCTGGTGGCGCAACATGCAGGGGTGCCGCCGAAAGCGCTGCGACAGACTCTGATGCAGCAGTGAAGGCGGATGGAGGAGTACCTCCAAGACAGAACTGGTGACCAGCGGATGAGGATAGAGGCTCATTCAGATCAACATCTAACGGGGCCTGTGTGCCTGAGGTCTGACCACCACTGCGGGGAGTCACGTCCCCCTGCATGATGGCGGTGATCTCCTCTAGGAAGCGTGGACTCCCGAAGTCCCTAACAAGCGTATCTGACCCAATAAAGTCTGACCACTGTGATCCCGAGATGCGCCAAGGTGTACCCCCCTGCTCAGGCTGGTCATCGGCTGGCACACCAACGAAGTAATCTCCAAGAGGGCCTGATCCAAGTACAGCGTCACCTGTGTCAGCCCCGTCACCCATCCCTGTACCATACCACTCACCTGCATGACCCTCATCGTGTGTGCTAGTACCAGCAGCTGCAGCAGCCCCTGAACCACCCCCGCCAACGTGCCCATGCTGATCGTCGTCGTCGTCCCCATGGTTAGCACGCCCCCTCGCCCTACCTCCCTGGCCTCGTCGTCCGCCTCTAGCGGGACCGGCGTCGTAATCATCGTGCACAGCATGATCAGGCCACCTCCACTCACGCTGGCTCCGCCGTGTCCCCACACCCATCCTCCTCTCAACCCTACGCCTGTCCGGCACGTCCTCAGGATGATCCATGTCAGGAACTCACCCCGGACCCCGCTGTGAGGCCTCAACTGGTATCGGAACTGCTCTAGGATCCCCCAACTGCGTCTCCGGAGACAAGAACCTCTTCCCATGCTGACTCCACCAATCAAGGAACGCATGTGACGGTCCGGGGTCGGCAACAACGTCGAACCTCAGCACACAGTCCTGACAAGAGTCCCAAAGGAGATGCCACTTCTGCAAAGTAGACGGGAACCATCGATCGCCGCCTCTCCCGTCCTTGGACATCAGAAAGTCAATGTTCAGGGCGGGATGCGGAGGGGGCTGTACTGACAAACCCCATTTGTAGGGTTTATCTTGTGCTTGATTTAAGGGATTTTATGACCTTTTACCCACATTTATTCAATGAAATAGCATGGTTTTGTATACTCTCCTTTAATTGTGCTTAAGAGTGAAAACATGCTTTTAGGCCTTAAAATAGCTAAATCTAATTCACCTTGATTCCATTAGATGCATTGATATGTTTGTTAAGTGATTTAAGGTTTAGGAGGCAAAGATTGGATCAAGGGAATGAAGAAAGAAGCATGAAAAGTTGGAGAACTCATGAAGAAATGAAAGAACCGAAAAGCTGTCAAGCCGACCTCTTTGCACTTAAACGACCATAACTTGAGCTACAGAGGTCCAAATGATGCGGTTCCAGTTGGGTTGGAAAGCTAACATCTGGAGCTTCGAAATAATATAAATTTTGCCATATGTTGCTTCGCGTTCAGGGGCGCGCACGCGCACTTTGCGCGCGCGCACCGATTCTGTCCGTGACCCACTGTAATGAAATCGTCCCCAGCGGTTTTAGGAGCCTTGTGGCCCAATCCAACTCATTTCTGATGCTATTTAAGTCAAGGATTGAAGAGGGAAACACATGTTAGTTACCATTAGTCATAGTTTAGTTTTAGAAGTAGTTAGAACTAGTTTCTAGAGAGAGAAGCTCTCACTTCTCTCTAGAATTAGGATTAGGATTAGGTTTAGTTCTTAGATCTAGATTTAGATTCATCTTCTTTTACTTCTATCTTCTCAATTCCTTGTAGTTACATTCATTCTTCTCCTATTCTTTTGGTGTGACCTCTTTTATGTTGTTCTTATATTTTGTTGTAGATCTAGTATTGTTCCTTCTACTTTCTTTCAATTCAATTCAAGGTAATTCATAATAATTGTGTTTCTTTTGATTGTTGTTGTTAATTTCTTTCAACAATTGTTGTTAGATTCTCTTCTTGTTATCAATTTGCTTTGCTTTTCTTTTGTGCCTTCCAAGTGTTTGATGAAATGCTTGGTAGGATTTTAGTGTAGCTTTTGTTCCTCTTGGCTTTGGTTGAGTAATTAGTGACTCTTGAGTTATCTAATCCTTTTGTTGATTGATAATTAG
>NC_029777.3:2657644-2657793 GCF_000817695.3 Arachis duranensis
TGGTGGGGGATGAGGGATGCTATTTTGTGTTGGAACAATTGGAGGAGCCTATGATCATTGAAGAAAAAGAAGAAGTGGTTGAAGATCTAGGGGATGTTGAAAGTCCATGGGAATGTAGCATCATGGAGCACTTTCCCAAGAAGCTTGAT
>NC_029777.3:2658993-2661128 GCF_000817695.3 Arachis duranensis
ATTTTGAAAAACTGTACACCATCCACGCGTGCGCGCACCTAACGCGTACGCGCACCTGAGCATTTTCGACCATCCACGCGGATGCACACTGTACGCGTACGCGTGGATGCAAAATTTCACCTCCAGCCAAAAACCCGAGAGTTAGGCCTGCACTGTGCGAACATTGGGCCTAAGGCACAAGTCTATGCACGCGTGCGCGCACTTGGCGCGTACGCGCACATCATCTTAAATTCGCAATGCACGCGCATGCGCACTGTGCGCGCGCGCGTCGATTGCACAATCTGCACCCCCGGTACCTTTACCCGAGAGTTGTGCCAGACTTGGGCCGACACTATGCCTCCGGCCTAACTCGATGCACGCGTGCGTGCACCTGGCGCGTACGCATCCTTCGACCAATATACCCATCGACGCGTAAACGTGCATGACGCGCACGCGTCGGTAAAAAAAAAAAGAAAAGAGTTTTTTTTCTCCTCTTCCATTTTCTTTTGCTTATCACATTCGCATACTTCTACTCTTCCCATTTTCATTTAGTTTTTGTAGCATGTTTTCGTTTTTTTTCTAAGTCATTTTAATAATGGTGTTGCATCTTCCCACTCAATTGTTGGGGATTTCTTGCATTATTTTGGTGCTTCTTGACTTGTTTGATATTGTTGGGTGATGAAACTTTTAAATCAATGCTTCATCTTGTACGACTCTTGTGTCCTTGTACATTGATATGACCTCATATTGTCTTTCATGACCCACTTCTTCTCATTTGAACTTGATGCTCAATACACTCTTCATGCTTTAACTTTACTCTTGCATCAGGCTTAATGATATGCCTTAGCTTACATTGTTTCCTCCTCTACATGTTGTAGCTACCATGTAGTAGAGAATCATACTCTTATTTGGCATTAGCCCCCGCCTATGTTCTAATTGCCTTCATATCTTTGTTATAGGCTTAATTTTCTTTCCTTTTTTTTCCCTCTAGGTTGGCCACCAGGAAGGGAGAAAGGAAAAAAAATTTCTAAACGGGGCAACAAACAAGTCATCCGCACAACCTTTTGAAGGAGCTCAACAATTGTAGCAACCCGTCCACCTTGCTCTTCTTCGCATGCACCGAGGACGGTGCAATCTCCAAGTGTGGGGAGGTCATTCGACCGATCTCCATGGGTAACAATTTCCTTTTCAACATCAAATTTTTATTTTCTTTGTTAGATTAGCTATTGCATTGCATGATAGGTTGCATGTTAGTTAGAATTTGTACATATTTTTAGAAATTGTACATATTTTACCACTTTTTTTTATGTTAGGACTACTTGGTTAGGGTGATGATTTCTTCTTCAAGAAAAATTGATTTTAGGGCACCCTACCAATTTGAAAAAGAAAATTTGTGGAACTTGCTTGAAAGAATGTATTTTGGAACATGGTTTTTGAGCTAAGAACACAAGCTTGCGAGTTTTGAGCCTATTAGTGTGGTTACATCTTATAACCACTTATTTTTCCATTCTTGTGTGCATTATTCTCTTTCTATGATTGTAATCTTTGATTTGTTTGATTCTTTATGTCCATTATTTTGTGTATTCATGCATTTATATGATTGAGGCCATCATTTCATTAGCTCACTTATCCAAATAGTCAACCTTTTATCTTCCTTTGTTAGCCAAATTTGAGCCTACGATTAACCCACTTATTCTTAATTTAGCACATTACAAGCCTTAAAGCGAAAAACAATAAATGTCCTTATTTGGATCTTTGATTAGCTTAGGCTAGTGTGTGTGAGTATCATTCAAGTGTGGGAACCATGGGACATTGGGTGAATAAAAGGGTAGTTTTGTATTATTATTGAAAATATTGGGAATTGGGTACATACTCATGTATTGATCAAATGTAAAACCTTATGCATTGAAGTTCTTGTATATAGAAAGAAAAAAAATAAGAAAAACAAAAGAAAAAGAAAAGAAAAATAATATGGAAAAGAAAAAAAAATGTAAATAGAAAAAGAAAGAAAAAAAAAAGAAGAGCAATAAAGGGGACAAAATGCCCCAAAATGAAGCTCAATAAAAATCAATGCATAAGTGTTGTGAAATGAAAAGAAAATGCATGAGTATGTGAAAAAGTGAGGAATGGGTAGTTAGATTAGTACTTAATTGTAT
>NC_029777.3:2663229-2664982 GCF_000817695.3 Arachis duranensis
GTACCCCTCCAAACTGCGGAAAAACACGATCTATCTGATGCCACTCTATGACAGCAAAGTAGATCAGCGCGGTCACAGAGCGCCACAACGCCATATGCCGAGGCTCCAAAACCTCTGGATGCACAACCTGAAGTACGTCTGGGCTACTGTACGGCATCCATATAAACTGCAAAAGGAACTCACCCTTGTCAGGGCAACTGTAGGACACAACTAGAAAAGCTTGATTATAAAAGGACACTTGTTAACTAGCATACTCACCTCCCTGTCCTGTAACCGGTCTATCCTGAGCCTCCACATCTGTTGTCCTGTAATCGGTCTATCCTGAGCCTCCACATCTGCACTCTAGGACCCTTCTCGCTTCCGGAAGGGTTGTAACCTGACCATCTGCACCATACACATGTGTTACATCTACTGAAATATGTGTTCAGATTATGCAATAGAATATTAATGAATACGCAGTTATGTATGTCAAATTGAAATAGATAAGGCCTAGTATAGTACCTCGAGGCCAACGGCCAGCTCAACTCCTCATATCCTGCAGGCCTAAACCGAGAAAAGCGCCAAAAGATCCAAGACTGAAGTAGCTGAAGCGGGCCCGCTAACTTGATGACATGTCTGTTCGCCACTCGGCACATGCACCGGTACAACCAAGCCAGTACGGTAGAACCCCAGCTGTAGGTACCCAGCTCCTCCAGCCTCGCTACGTACGGAAGCCATCTGATGTGAATCCGGTTCCCTGACTTGTCCGCAAACAGCTGCGTGCCCAACAACATCATGATGTACGCACGGGCATATCGGCGCACAGTGTCATCATCTGCATCCTCAGGGCACTCACCGAAAGTCTCCTGAAATCAGCTGCAGTTCACTGCGTACTTCTGAACCTGACTGGGAGGAGGTATAACTCCGAGCAACTCCTGGAACCAGACCCAGGCTGGACGGCCACCCTCGATGTATATATGGAACTCTGACAAGCACCCGCTCACGTAACGGCCGTCCACTGGCAAACCCAGCTGGTATGCCACGTCCTGGAGTGTGATCGTGCACTCTCCGAACGGCATATGGAACGTGTGCGTCTCGGGACGCCATCGCTCCACGAATGCACTGACAAGGGCCTCGTCTAGCCGGAACCATCGGTCGTTCAACCTTGCAAGATGGTATAGACCTGCCATCTGCAAGTACGGAACGTATCTGTCATCAAGTCGCATGCCCTGCTACCGCCGCGTGCTCCTAATGCATCGCTGGGGCTGCGCACAATGAACCGCATAGTTAGAACCAGCATAAAAACCAACCACAACCGTAAGCAGCACGATAAATCATCAATGGTGCACGAAATTGCAATCACACTTTTGCAATCCCGCACAACTAACCAGCAAGTGCACTGGGTCGTCCAAGTAATACCTTACGTGAGTAAGGGTCGATCCCACGGAGATTGTCGGCTTGAAGCAAGCTATGGTTATCTTGTAAATCTTAGTCAGGATATCAGAAATTATCAGGATTGATTGTGAAAAGCAAAAGATCATGAAGTAAATACTTGTTTTGCAGTAATGGAGAATAGGCTGGGTTTTGGAGATGCTCCATCCTCTGAATCTCTGCTTTCCTACTGTCTTCTTCTTCAAGCATGCAAGGCTCCTTCCATGGCAAGCTGTATGCAAGGGTTTCACCGTTGTCAGTGGCTACCTCCCATCCTCTCAGTGGAAATGTTCAACGCACCCTGTCACGGCACGGCTATCCATCTGTCGGTTCTCAATCAGGC
>NC_029777.3:2673084-2673944 GCF_000817695.3 Arachis duranensis
TGGGCAGGGAATGGGCGTTTAACGCCAGCTTTCCCCCCTTTTCTGGCGTTTGAACGCCAAAAGTGTTCCTCTCTGGGCTCTTACTGTCCTCAGAGGGATTTTGAACAGTGTTTTGGTTGTCCTCTGTCAATTGTTCCTTATTTGGCTTTTTGCTCTTTTGAGCAGTGTTATTCAGTGTCTTCCCACTCCTCAGTTGAACTGCTTGACATTCCTCTGTTGTTTGTTTAGATATTTGCTGTTTAGCTTGATTCAGCTGCAGTTCCATGTTCTTATTAGCAACTTTAGTTTCATGGAGCATCTCTTTAAATTCTGCTAACTGTTCTGTCATCAGGAGCAATTGTTGATTAAGCTCAATCATCTGTTCTTGAGGATTAGGACCAGTGGCTAGTGCCATGACTTCCTCTTTTGGAGAGAACTCATTGCTAGAGTACAAATATTGGTTTCTAGCAACAGTGTCTATAAGCTCTTGAGCTTCTTCAATGGTCTTCCTCATGTGTATAGATCCACCAGCTGAGTGATCTAAAGACATCTGAGCTTTTTCTGTGAGCCCATAGTAGAAGATGTCTAACTGTACCCACTCTGAAAACATTTCAGAAGGGCATTTTCTTAGCATACCTCTATACCTCTCCCAGGCATTATAAAGGGATTCATTATCCTCTTGTTTAAAGCCTTGGATGTCCAGCCTTAGCTGTGTCATCCGCTTTGGAGGGTAAAAGTGATTCAGGAATTTATCTGATAACTGTTTCCATGTCTTTATGCTTGCTGTAGGTTGGTTATTTAACCACCTTTTAGCTTGATCTTTTACAGCAAATGGAAACAGTAACAGTCTGTAGACATCCTGATCCACCTCTTTATCATGT
>NC_029777.3:2674036-2674618 GCF_000817695.3 Arachis duranensis
GCTCTTCCTGTGGAAGACCGGAATACTGGCAATTTTGCTGCACTATGATAATGAGTTGAGGATTTAGCTCAAAGCTGCTTGCTTTGATGGGAGGTGTACAGATGCTACTCCCATATGCAGCTGTAATGGGGTTAGCATATGACCCCAGAGTCCTTTTGGACTGATCAATCCCACTTAGGTCCATAATGGATAAAGGGAAATGATATGGATTGCAGATAGATAAATTTTGTTTTTTTTTTTTTGAATTAAACGAAAAAAAATAAAATAATATAAATAAAATAAAAATTCGAAAATTAAAAAGAAAATAAAATCAAAGCAAATTGAGAACTGAATCAATTAGTCAATTAAAAAGATTTTGAAAATAGCAATTAAAAAGATATGATTGAAAAAATTTTATGAAAAGGATTTGATTTTTTTGAAATGAGGAAAGAGAAAAACAACAAAATGACACCAAACTTAAAATTTTTAGAAAATCAAACACTAATTTTCGAAAATTTTTTTGGGAAAAACACAAGAGGACACCAAACTTAGAATTTTTAAAGATCAAAAAGAGACTAAGGACATGCAAATTCGAAAAACTAA